>NW_027461750.1:0-300000 GCF_050947455.1 Rhinoderma darwinii
TGGCTGGCGCATAGTGGCCACTGACCGCGTGGTTGCTGCCATTAAGGCATTTTTGTGGAGATAACGTAGATTGCGTGTGTCATGGGATCAATGGGGGTGTCATGGGGTTTTAGTGACTTAGGAGACCATGTAAATGACATGGGGCATAATGTGGCTATTATAAGAACCTTGTGGCTGGCATGGCACATTGTAGATGGAATAAGGTGCATTGTGGGTGTTATGAGTACATTGTGGCTAACCTGAAAAGCATTGTGGCTTTTTTTAAGGTCTTGTAGCTGGCACGGCAGGCACTACGGTTGTCATGTGGGAATTTTGGTTGGCTTAGCAGGTATTGAAGGCATGGTGATTTGCATAGGGGGCATTGATGACTTTGTGGTTGTCATGTGCGGGAAATGTGGCTGGCACTGAGGACTTTGTGGCTCTCATTGGAGCCATTTAGATGTGGTGGGACAATGTAGCTGTCATAGGTGCATTTTGGCTGTCATTGGAAAATTGTGACTGTTGTGGCTTTTTGATTTAGGGTTTGCGTGGACGATGTTTCTTTTTTTACTATGAGTGGCACAGTATAGTTGATGTGTCTAATTTTCTTTGCCTCTCTAGTGATTTGGCCACAAGTTGCAAGTCAGCATGTAGCTATTTTCGCTACTAGTGATATCACTTTGTGTCTTAACCTGGCGCATGTGAGGTCTTTGTTGAATGTGTGATATTCTTCATGATGACTGATAATAGCTATATTGTGTCCTCTCTAGGTCACATTTAGGCCCATGTAATATATATGAGTTGTAAATGGTCCACTGAATAGATTGTAGAATGGTTTTCTGTTTTATACAGATGTGGAGGAGAGTGCTATTTCTTCTAGACATCTGATCTTTGATGTGATTGGTGACTAATTTTGGGGTTGTGATCAGAGTTGATTATATCCTACTTATAGCTTCTAGTCAAGATGGGGTGGTTTGTGCATACTCTTGGATAGGAAGACTTGAGGTTGGATCTCTAATTTGGCTCCTCAGAATGTATCACAGAAAGGGTTTAATTGGCCCTTAAAATATTTGGGGGTTTCATTAGAAACTAGGCACACTAAAATCTCTTTACTGTTTCCAATACATCTATAGCATATACCAGGAATGTATTATCACACCTCTTTCTTGATTTTTTTTTTCTAGGTGTCTATTTGAAAGTGAAGAGAAGCAAGATATGGAATCCTCCAGACAGCGGCAATAGAGGAATCAAATGACTGGTAATTAATATTATTATTAATTACTGATAATTATCAGGCTAGTTTCTAGCTCTGGACTTTCAGAGGTGTGGTAATACCTTCTCGGTATATAAGGATATATGTCTAGTAGTACATATATTGTCTATAGATATTTAAGGGCATTGTAAATGCCTTTGTGTTCTACACATGGGTGCACTGCATTTACATTCCAACATACACATTCATCACCATCTCCACTTCCCCAATGGGAAATTTTTGGCTGGTATGGAGGGTATTGTGGTTGGCATAGGGAGAATTGAGGGCATAGGGTCTGTCCTCGCGGAATTGTAATTAGCATTGAAGACATTGTTGCTGTAATACGATGCATTCCGTGATTGTTGTTGTCAGAGGACATTGTGGCTTTTATGGTAACATCGTGACTGGGAATTAGGGATAGTGTGGCTGTCATGAGGACATTGTGACTTTTTTGGAGGCATTGTGATATTTGTGTTGGGATTGTGACTGGTAAAGTGAACAATGAGGGCATTGTGACTTAGTTGGAGATGTGGTATTAAAATGGGCATTGTGTTTGGGAATGTGGTAGTTGTCATGAGAGCATTTTGTTTGTCTTGGGGCATTATTAAGAGGCAATAAGTGAATTGTGGTTGCGATGGTTGTATTCCGAATGGCTAAGAGGGCATGGAGAGTAATGTGGCTGGGATAAGGGACATTGTGGATGTAATGTGGCATAGTGGCTCTCATGAGTGCATTGTTACATGAATGGGAGCCATTTTGGCTGGTATTTGGCTATTTGGATAAGACATATAGCCGGTGTCATGTGGACATTGTAACTGTCCTCGCAGAATTGTAATTAGCATTGAAGGCATTGTTGCTGTCATTAGATGGCATTGTGACTTAGTTGGAGATGTGGTATTAAAATGGGCATTGTGTTTGGGAAAGTGGTAGTTGTCATGAAATCATTTTGTTTGTCTTGGGGCATTATGGTTCTCTTAAGAGGCAATAAGTGAATTGTGGTTGTCATGGTTGTATTCCGAATGGCTAAGGGGGCATTAAGGATAATGTGTGTGGCATTGTGGGACGGCTAAGGGGGCATTAAGGATAATGTGGCTGGCATTGTGGGACTTGTGGCTGTAATAGAGCTTTTGTAGCTGGGATAAGGGACATTGTGGATGTCATGGGGGCATAGTGGCTCTTATGAGTGCATTGTTGCTTGAATGGGAGCCATTGTGGCTGGTATTTGGCTATTTGGATAAGATATATAGTGGGTGTTCTGTGGGCATTTCTTCTTGCATTGGGGGCATTGTGCGTAGAATGGGGGCAATCTAGTTGGAATAGGGCTATTAATGGCATTGTGAAAGGCATGGAGGGCATTGTGCCATTTCTTCATTTTCGTTGGCAAAAGGGGAATTGAGAACATTGTGGCTGTAATGGAGATATTGTGCCTGGGCTCAGGGACAGTGTGGCAGACATGTGGGCATAATGGCTCCAGAGGAACACTGTGGCTGGCACGTGCGCATTGCTGCCATAGGAGGAATTGTGGTTGACATAGGGACTTTGTAGTTGTCATGGGAGCGTTTAGGTATGCAAAAAAGGCAGCAAAAAAGCCATTCAGGCCATTGTGGCTGATATGGAGTGCAATGTGGCGTTTGTGGTGGCATTGATGCTGGCTTAGATAGAATTGAGGGATTTCTGGTTGTTCGATAAATTTGTAATTGGCACTTAGGGCATTGTGGCTCGCATATGAGTAATTTGGGGATAGTGGCTGTCATGGGGGGCATTGTGGATTTTAGGTAAGCATTGTGTCTGGTAAAGTGGACAATGAGGGCATAGTGGTTGTCATGGGGCATTTTAGTTGTCCTGGTTCTATTGATGTTGGCTTAGGGAGCATTGAGGACAATATGGCTGGCATTGAGAGCATTAGATTATCATGGAGCATAGTGGCTGGGATAAGGGACATTGTGGACCTTGCAGATGTCATGGCTGCATTTTGACTGGGAAATGAGACATTGTTGATTTCATGGGGGCAATTTAGCTGGCATTTAGAGCACAGTGGCTAGCATGGAGGACAATTTACGATCATGGGGGCATTGGGGCTGGCATAAGAGGCATTGGCAGCACTGTGTCTGCGCTAAAGTACATTGTGGCTCGCATAGTGGCATTGTGGCTCCTGGCATAATGACTGTCATGGGACATTGTTGTTGTCATTGGGCTATTGAAGCCATTGTGGCTGTCATGGTTGTATTGCAGTTAACTTAGGCGGCATTGAGAGCAATGTGGTTTGGATAAGGGGCATTGTGAAAGGAATAAGGGACACTGGACTTTGTATCTGTCATGGGGACATTTTAGCTGCCATATGGGATATTGGTTAGAAGCATTATGGCTGTCACGTGGTATTGGATGTAATGGGGGCTTTGTGGTTGGCTGGCAGGGAGGAAGTTGTGGCTAACATTGAGGATATTATGACTGGGATATGGGACATAGCGAGTGTCATGAGGATATTGTGGCTTGCAGGTGTCATTATGGCTGGCACGGGGACTTGTGTCTGTCATGTCTTGGTTAGCAAAGGGGAAAGTGAGTTCATTGTGGCTTTAATAAAGGCATAGTGGCTTGCAAAGGAGCATTGACATTTGGTGGTTTCCATTTTGGCCTTCGGGCTGGCATAAGGGGCATTGACGGCATTGTTGCATGGATAAAGTACATTGTGGTCGCATGATTGTTGATTTTCTGGTGGCTTTGTGGCTGTCATGGAGGGCATTTGACTGTCATAGTGGCATTGTGTCCCTTATAAATGACATTGTGGGTTTCATAAAGGCATAGTCACTCTTATAGGAGCATTATTGCCAGCATTGGGCATTGTAAATGCCTTGGTGTCATTGAGCGCAATGTCATTGTCATTGGCGCATTGTGCCTTACATGGGAGCTTTGTGGCTGTCATGTGGTTAATTGTAGTTTGCATATAGATACTGAGGCCATTGTGTGTTGAATAAAGGACATTTGGGTGGTCATTGTAGCTTGGATAAGGGGTATCACTGGCATTGCTGCTGGGATAAAGTACACTGTAGCTGGCATGGGGACTTTGTGGCTGGCATAGTGGCCACTGACAGCGTGGTTGCTGCCATTAAGGCATTTTTGTGGAGATAACGTAGATTGCGTGTCATGGGATCAATGGGGGTGTCATGGGGTTTTAGTGACTTAGGAGACCATGTAAATGACATGGGTCATAATGTGGCTATTATAAGAACCTTGTGGCTGGCATGGCGCATTGTAGCTGGAATAAGGTACATTGTGGGTGTTGTGAGTGCATTCTGGCTAACCTGAAAAGCATTGTGGCTTTTTTAAGGTCTTGTAGCTGGCACGGCAGGCACTACGGTTGTCATGTGGGAATTTTGGTTGGCTTAGCAGGTATTGAAGGCATGGTGATTTGCATAGGGGGCATTGATGACTTTGTGGTTGTCATGTGCGGGAAATGTGGCTGGCACTGAGGACTTTGTGGCTGTCATTGGAGCCATTTAGATGTGGTGGGACAATGTAGCTGTCATAGGTGCATTTTGGCTGTCATTGGAAAATTGTGACTGTCGTGGCTTTTTGATTTATGGTTTGTGTGGACGATGTTTCTTTTTTTACTATGAGTGGCACAGTATAGTTGATGTGTCTAATTTTCTTTGCCTCTCTAGTGATTTGGCCACAAGTTGCAAGTCAGCATCTAGCTATTTTCGCTACTAGTGATATCACTTTGTGTCTTAACCTGGCGCATGTGAGGTCTTTGTTGAATGTGTGATATTCTTCATGATGACTGATAATAGCTATATTGTGTCCTCTCTAGGTCACATTTAGGCCCATGTCATATATGAGTTGTAAATGGTCCACTGAATAGATTGTAGAATGGTTTTCTGTTTTATACAGATGTGGAGGAGAGTGCTATTTCTTCTAGACATCTGATCTTTGATGTGATTGGTGACTAATTTTGGGGTTGTGATCAGAGTTGATTATATCCTACTTATAGCTTCTAGTCAAGATGGGGTGGTTTGTGCATACTCTTGGATAGGAAGACTTGAGGTTGGATCTCTAATTTGGCTCCTCAGAATGTATCACAGAAAGGGTTTAATTGGCCCTTAAAATATTTAGGGGTTTCATTAGAAACTAGGCACACTAAAATCACTTTACTGTTTCCAATACATCTATAGCATATACCAGGAATGTATTATCACACCTCTTTCTTGATTTTTTTTTTCTAGGTGTCTATTTGAAAGTGAAGAGAAGCAAGATATGAAATCCTCCACACAGCGGCAATAGAGGAATCAAATGACTGGTAATTAATATTATTATTAATTACTGATAATTATCAGGCTAGTTTCTAGCTCTGGACTTTCAGAGGTGTGGTAATACCTTCCCGGTATATAAGGATATATGTCTAGTAGTACATATATTGGCTATAGATATTTAAGGGCATTGTAAATGCCTTTGTGTTCTACACATGGGTGCACTGCATTTACATTCCAACATACACATTCATCACCATCTCCACTTCCCCAATGGGAAATTTTTGGCTGGTATGGAGGGTATTGTGGCTGGCATAGGGAGAATTGAGGGCATAGGGTCTGTCCTCGCGGAATTGTAATTAGCATTGAAGACATTGTTGCTGTAATACGATGCATTCCGTGATTGTTGTTGTCAGAGGACATTGTGGCTTTTATGGTAACATCGTGACTGGGAATTAGGGATAGTGTGGCTGTCATGAGGACATTGTGACTTTTTTGGAGGCATTGTGATATTTGTGTTGGGATTGTGACTGGTAAAGTGAACTATGAGGGCATTGTGACTTAGTTGGAGATGTGGTATTAAAATGGGCATTGTGTTTGGGAATGTGGTAGTTGTCATGAGAGCATTTTGTATGTCTTGGGGCATAATGAAGAGGCAATAAGTGAATTGTGGTTGCCATGGTTGTATTCCGAATGGCTAAGAGGGCATGGAGAGTAATGTGGCTGGGATAAGGGACATTGTGGATGTCATGTAGCATAGTGGCTCTCATGAGTGCATTGTTACATGAATGGGAGCCATTTTGGCTGGTATTTGGCTATTTGGATAAGACATATAGCCGGTGTCATGTGGACATTGTAACTGTCCTCGCAGAATTGTAATTAGCATTGAAGGCATTGTTGCTGTCATTAGATGGCATTGTGACTTAGTTGGAGATGTGGTATTAAAATGGGCATTGTGTTTGGGAAAGTGGTAGTTGTCATGAAATCATTTTGTTTGTCTTGGGGCATTATGGTTCTCTTAAGAGGCAATAAGTGAATTGTGGTTGTCATGGTTGTATTCCGAATGGCTAAGGGGGCATTAAGGATAATGTGTGTGGCATTGTGGGACGGCTAAGGGGGCATTAAGGATAATGTGGCTGGCATTGTGGGACTTGTGGCTGTAATAGAGCTTTTGTAGCTGGGATAAGGGACATTGTGGATGTCATGGGGGCATAGTGGCTCTTATGAGTGCATTGTTGCTTGAATGGGAGCCATTGTGGCTGGTATTTGGCTATTTGGATAAGATATATAGTGGGTGTTCTGTGGGCATTTCTTCTTGCATTGGGGGCATTGTGCGTAGAATGGGGGCAATCTAGTTGGAATAGGGCTATTAATGGCATTGTGAAAGGCATGGAGGGCATTGTGCCATTTCTTCATTTTCGTTGGCAAAAGGGGAATTGAGAACATTGTGGCTGTAATGGAGATATTGTGCCTGGGCTCAGGGACAGTGTGGCAGACATGTGGGCATAATGGCTCCAGAGGAACACTGTGGCTGGCACGTGCGCATTGCTGCCATAGGAGGAATTGTGGTTGACATAGGGACTTTGTAGTTGTCATGGGAGCGTTTAGGTATGCAAAAAAGGCAGCAAAAAAGCCATTCAGGCCATTGTGGCTGATATGGAGTGCAATGTGGCGTTTGTGGTGGCATTGATGCTGGCTTAGATAGAATTGAGGGATTTCTGGTTGTTCGATAAATTTGTAATTGGCACTTAGGGCATTGTGGCTCGCATATGAGTAATTTGGGGATAGTGGCTGTCATGGGGGGCATTGTGGATTTTAGGTAAGCATTGTGTCTGGTAAAGTGGACAATGAGGGCATAGTGGTTGTCATGGGGCATTTTAGTTGTCCTGGTTCTATTGATGTTGGCTTAGGGAGCATTGAGGACAATATGGCTGGCATTGAGAGCATTAGATTATCATGGAGCATAGTGGCTGGGATAAGGGACATTGTGGACCTTGCAGATGTCATGGCTGCATTTTGACTGGGAAATGAGACATTGTTGATTTCATGGGGGCAATTTAGCTGGCATTTAGAGCACAGTGGCTAGCATGGAGGACAATTTACGATCATGGGGGCATTGGGGCTGGCATAAGAGGCATTGGCAGCACTGTGTCTGCGCTAAAGTACATTGTGGCTCGCATAGTGGCATTGTGGCTCCTGGCATAATGACTGTCATGGGACATTGTTGTTGTCATTGGGCTATTGAAGCCATTGTGGCTGTCATGGTTGTATTGCAGTTAACTTAGGCGGCATTGAGAGCAATGTGGTTTGGATAAGGGGCATTGTGAAAGGAATAAGGGACACTGGACTTTGTATCTGTCATGGGGACATTTTAGCTGCCATATGGGATATTGGTTAGAAGCATTATGGCTGTCACGTGGTATTGGATGTAATGGGGGCTTTGTGGTTGGCTGGCAGGGAGGAAGTTGTGGCTAACATTGAGGATATTATGACTGGGATATGGGACATAGCGAGTGTCATGAGGATATTGTGGCTTGCAGGTGTCATTATGGCTGGCACGGGGACTTGTGTCTGTCATGTCTTGGTTAGCAAAGGGGAAAGTGAGTTCATTGTGGCTTTAATAAAGGCATAGTGGCTTGCAAAGGAGCATTGACATTTGGTGGTTTCCATTTTGGCCTTCGGGCTGGCATAAGGGGCATTGACGGCATTGTTGCATGGATAAAGTACATTGTGGTCGCATGATTGTTGATTTTCTGGTGGCTTTGTGGCTGTCATGGAGGGCATTTGACTGTCATAGTGGCATTGTGTCCCTTATAAATGACATTGTGGGTTTCATAAAGGCATAGTCACTCTTATAGGAGCATTATTGCCAGCATTGGGCATTGTAAATGCCTTGGTGTCATTGAGCGCAATGTCATTGTCATTGGCGCATTGTGCCTTACATGGGAGCTTTGTGGCTGTCATGTGGTTAATTGTAGTTTGCATATAGATACTGAGGCCATTGTGTGTTGAATAAAGGACATTTGGGTGGTCATTGTAGCTTGGATAAGGGGTATCACTGGCATTGCTGCTGGGATAAAGTACACTGTAGCTGGCATGGGGACTTTGTGGCTGGCATAGTGGCCACTGACAGCGTGGTTGCTGCCATTAAGGCATTTTTGTGGAGATAACGTAGATTGCGTGTCATGGGATCAATGGGGGTGTCATGGGGTTTTAGTGACTTAGGAGACCATGTAAATGACATGGGTCATAATGTGGCTATTATAAGAACCTTGTGGCTGGCATGGCGCATTGTAGCTGGAATAAGGTACATTGTGGGTGTTGTGAGTGCATTCTGGCTAACCTGAAAAGCATTGTGGCTTTTTTAAGGTCTTGTAGCTGGCACGGCAGGCACTACGGTTGTCATGTGGGAATTTTGGTTGGCTTAGCAGGTATTGAAGGCATGGTGATTTGCATAGGGGGCATTGATGACTTTGTGGTTGTCATGTGCGGGAAATGTGGCTGGCACTGAGGACTTTGTGGCTGTCATTGGAGCCATTTAGATGTGGTGGGACAATGTAGCTGTCATAGGTGCATTTTGGCTGTCATTGGAAAATTGTGACTGTCGTGGCTTTTTGATTTATGGTTTGTGTGGACGATGTTTCTTTTTTTACTATGAGTGGCACAGTATAGTTGATGTGTCTAATTTTCTTTGCCTCTCTAGTGATTTGGCCACAAGTTGCAAGTCAGCATCTAGCTATTTTCGCTACTAGTGATATCACTTTGTGTCTTAACCTGGCGCATGTGAGGTCTTTGTTGAATGTGTGATATTCTTCATGATGACTGATAATAGCTATATTGTGTCCTCTCTAGGTCACATTTAGGCCCATGTCATATATGAGTTGTAAATGGTCCACTGAATAGATTGTAGAATGGTTTTCTGTTTTATACAGATGTGGAGGAGAGTGCTATTTCTTCTAGACATCTGATCTTTGATGTGATTGGTGACTAATTTTGGGGTTGTGATCAGAGTTGATTATATCCTACTTATAGCTTCTAGTCAAGATGGGGTGGTTTGTGCATACTCTTGGATAGGAAGACTTGAGGTTGGATCTCTAATTTGGCTCCTCAGAATGTATCACAGAAAGGGTTTAATTGGCCCTTAAAATATTTAGGGGTTTCATTAGAAACTAGGCACACTAAAATCACTTTACTGTTTCCAATACATCTATAGCATATACCAGGAATGTATTATCACACCTCTTTCTTGATTTTTTTTTTCTAGGTGTCTATTTGAAAGTGAAGAGAAGCAAGATATGAAATCCTCCACACAGCGGCAATAGAGGAATCAAATGACTGGTAATTAATATTATTATTAATTACTGATAATTATCAGGCTAGTTTCTAGCTCTGGACTTTCAGAGGTGTGGTAATACCTTCCCGGTATATAAGGATATATGTCTAGTAGTACATATATTGGCTATAGATATTTAAGGGCATTGTAAATGCCTTTGTGTTCTACACATGGGTGCACTGCATTTACATTCCAACATACACATTCATCACCATCTCCACTTCCCCAATGGGAAATTTTTGGCTGGTATGGAGGGTATTGTGGCTGGCATAGGGAGAATTGAGGGCATAGGGTCTGTCCTCGCGGAATTGTAATTAGCATTGAAGACATTGTTGCTGTAATACGATGCATTCCGTGATTGTTGTTGTCAGAGGACATTGTGGCTTTTATGGTAACATCGTGACTGGGAATTAGGGATAGTGTGGCTGTCATGAGGACATTGTGACTTTTTTGGAGGCATTGTGATATTTGTGTTGGGATTGTGACTGGTAAAGTGAACTATGAGGGCATTGTGACTTAGTTGGAGATGTGGTATTAAAATGGGCATTGTGTTTGGGAATGTGGTAGTTGTCATGAGAGCATTTTGTATGTCTTGGGGCATAATGAAGAGGCAATAAGTGAATTGTGGTTGCCATGGTTGTATTCCGAATGGCTAAGAGGGCATGGAGAGTAATGTGGCTGGGATAAGGGACATTGTGGATGTCATGTAGCATAGTGGCTCTCATGAGTGCATTGTTACATGAATGGGAGCCATTTTGGCTGGTATTTGGCTATTTGGATAAGACATATAGCCGGTGTCATGTGGACATTGTAACTGTCCTCGCGGAATTGTAATTAGCATTGAAGGCATTGTTGCTGTCATTAGATGGCATTGTGACTTAGTTGGAGATGTAGTATTAAAATGGGCATTGTGTTTGGGAAAGTGGTAGTTGTCATGAAATCATTTTGTTTGTCTTGGGGCATTATGGTTCTCTTAAGAGGCAATAAGTGAATTGTGGTTGTCATGGTTGTATTCCGAATGGCTAAGGGGGCATTAAGGATAATGTGGCTGGCATTGTGAAACGGCTAAGGGGGCATTAAGGATAATGTGGCTGGCATTGTGGGACTTGTGGCTGTAATAGAGCTATTGTAGCTGGGATAAGGGACATTGTGGATGTCATGGGGGCATAGTGGCTCTTATGAGTTCATTGTTGCTTGAATGGGAGCCATTGTGGCTGGTATTTGGCTATTTGGATAAGATATATAGTGGGTGTTCTGTGGGCATTGCTTCTTGCATTGGGGGCATTGTGCGTAGAATGGGGGCAATCTAGTTGGAATAGGGCTATTAATGGCATTGTGAAAGGCATGGAGGGCATTGTGCCATTTCTTCATTTTCGTTGGCAAAAGGGGAATTGAGAACATTGTGGCTGTAATGGAGATATTGTGCCTGGGCTCAGGGACAGTGTGGCAGACATGTGAGCATAATGGCTCCAGAGGAACACTGTGGCTGGCACGTGGGCATTGCTGCCATAGGAGGAATTGTGGTTGACATAGGGACTTTGTAGTTGTCATGGGAGCATTGAGGTATGCAAAAAAGACATTCAGGCCATTGTGGCTGATATGGAGTGCAATGTGGCGTTTGTGGTGGCATTGATGCTGGCATAGATAGAATTGAGGGATTTCTGGTTGTTCGATAAATTTGTAATTGGCACTTATGGCATTGTGGCTCGCATATGAGTAATTTGGGGATAGTGGCTGTCATGGGGGGGCATTGTGGATTTTAGGTAAGCATTATGTCTGGTAAAGTGGACAATGAGGACATAGTGGTTGTCATGGTGCATTTTAGTTGTCCTGGTTCTATTGATGTTGGCTTAGGGAGCATTGAGGACAATATGGCTGGCATTGAGAGCATTAGATTATCATGGAGCATAGTGGCTGGGATAAGGGACATTGTGGACCTTGCAGATGTCATGGCTGCATTTTGACTGGGAAATGGGACATTGTTGATTTCATGGGGGCAATTTAGCTGGCATTTAGAGCACAGTGGCTGGCATGGAGGACAATTTACGATCATGGGGGCATTGGGGCTGGCATAAGAGGCATTGGCAGCACTGTGTCTGCGCTAAAGTACATTGTGGCTCGCATAGTGGCATTGTGGCTCCTGGCATAATGACTGTCATGGGGAATTGTAGTTGTCATAGGGCTATTGAAGCCATTGTGGCTGTCATGGTTGTATTGCAGTTAACTTAGGCGGCATTGAGAGCAATGTTGTTTGGATAAGGGGCATTGGTAAAGGAATAAGGGACACTGGACTTTGTATCTGTCATGGGGACATTTTAGCTGCCATATGGGATATTGGTTAGAAGCATTATGGCTGTTATGTGGTTTTGGATGTAATGGGGGCTTTGTGGTTGGCTTGCAGAAAGGAAGTTGTGGCTAACATTGAGGATATTATGACTGGGATATGGGACATAGCGAGTGTCATGAGGATATTGTGGCTTGCAGGTGTCATTATGGCTGGCACGGGGACTTGTGTCTGTCATGTCTTGGTTAGCAAAGGGGAAAGTGAGTTCATTGTGGCTTTAATAAAGGCATAGTGGCTTGCAAAGGAGCATTGACATTTGGTGGTTTCCATTTTGGCCTTCGGGCTGGCATAAGGGGCATTGACAGCATTGTTGCATGGATAAAGTACATTGTGGTCGCATGATTGTTGATTTTCTGGTGGCTTTGTGGCTGTCATGGAGGGCATTTGACTGTCATAGTGGCATTGTGTCCCTTATAAATGACATTGTGGGTTTCATGAGGGCATAGTCACTCTTATAGGAGCATTATTGCCAGCATTGGGCATTGTAAATGCCTTGGTGTCATTGCTCGCAATGTCATTGGCGCATTGTGCCTTACATGGGAGCTTTGTGGCTGTCATGTGGTTAATTGTAGTTTGCATATAGATACTGAGGCCATTGTGTGTTGAATAAAGGACATTTGGGTGGTCATTGTAGCTTGGATAAGGGGTATCACCGGCATTGCTGCTGGGATAAAGTACACTGTAGCTGGCATGGGGACTTTGTGGCTGGCATAGTGGCCACTGACAGCGTGGTTGCTGCCATTAGGGCATTTTTGTGGAGATAACGTAGATTGCGTGTGTCATGGGATCAATGGGGGTGTCATGGGGTTTTAGTGACTTAGGAGACCATGTAAATGACATGGGGCATAATGTGGCTATTATAAGAACCTTGTGGCTGGCATGGCACATTGTAGATGGAATAAGGTGCATTGTGGGTGTTGTGAGTGCATTGTGGCTAACCTGAAAAGCATTGTGGCTTTTTTTAAGGTCTTGTAGCTGGCACGGCAGGCACTACGGTTGTCATGTGGGAATTTTGGTTGGCTTAGCAGGTATTGAAGGCATGGTGATTTGCATAGGGGGCATTGATGACTTTGTGGTTGTCATGTGCGGGAAATGTGGCTGGCACTGAGGACTTTGTGGCTGTCATTGGAGCCATTTAGATGTGGTGGGACAATGTAGCTGTCATAGGTGCATTTTGGCTGTCATTGGAAAATTGTGACTGTTGTGGCTTTTTGATTTAGGGTTTGCGTGGACGATGTTTCTTTTTTTACTATGAGTGGCACAGTATAGTTGATGTGTCTAATTTTCTTTGCCTCTCTAGTGATTTGGCCACAAGTTGCAAGTCAGCATCTAGCTATTTTCGCTACTAGTGATATCACTTTGTGTCTTAACCTGGCGCATGTGAGGTCTTTGTTGAATGTGTGATATTCTTCATGATGACTGATAATAGCTATATTGTGTCCTCTCTAGGTCACATTTAGGCCCATGTAATATATATGAGTTGTAAATGGTCCACTGAATAGATTGTAGAATGGTTTTCTGTTTTATACAGATGTGGAGGAGAGTGCTATTTCTACTAGACATCTGATCTTTGATGTGACTGGTGACTAATTTTGGGGTTGTGATCAGAGTTGATTATATCCTACTTATAGCTTCTAGTCAAGATGGGGTGGTTTGTGCATACTCTTGGATAGGAAGACTTGGGGTTGGATCTCTAATTTAGAGAAATAATACAAAAGATTACTGTGTAGAGGTATACGTTTAAATTACTAAGGTGTAATTATTCTGCCTGTATAAACGTTTAAAATAATTGTTTATTATCAAAATTATTAAAATTGGTAGGGCACAGAGTGCCAAAAGATCCAGGTACAGGCGTTGGCAACCAGATCAAGAGCGCAGACTGAGATGTATGTGACAAAAAGATAGATAATCAGCAAGCACCCATTCATGGATGCCTGATTATATCACAGGTGAAATGATCACATAAAAACTGACTCAGAGTGCTTGGCAAATATTGATGAGATCTGATTGCCACAGATTAGTTAACAGGCACACTCCCAACGCGTTTCTGCACCTTGTAGGGGAGCGTCCTCAGGGGTACGAGTTGCCTGAATTAATTAACGTACAGTTGCCTGTCAGCTGATATTCAGCTGTTCGTTTTAGTGTAACGGCGCATATGAGACATCTGATAGTGGTCTGGATCTGTGGCAATCAGATCTCATCAATATTTGCCAAGCACTCTGAGTCAGTTTTTATGTGATCATTTCACCTGTGATATAATCAGGCATCCATGAATGGGTGCTTGCTGATTATCTATCTTTTTGTCACATACATCTCAGTCTGCGCTCTTGATCTGGTTGCCAACGCCTGTACCTGGATCTTTTGGCACTCTGTGCCCTACCAATTTTAATAATTTTGATAATAAACAATTATTTTAAACGTTTATACAGGCAGAATAATTGGATCTCTAATTTGGCTCCTCAGAATGTATCACAGAAAGGGTTTAATTGGCCCTTAAAATATTTGGGGGTTTCATTAGAAACTAGGCACACTAAAATCTCTTTACTGTTTCCAATACATCTATAGCATATACCAGGAATGTATTATCACACCTCTTTCTTGATTTTTTTTTCTAGGTGTCTATTTGAAAGTGAAGAGAAGCAAGATATGGAATCCTCCAGACAGCAGCAATAGAGGAATCAAATGACTGGTAATTAATATTATTATTAATTACTGATAATTATGAGGCTAGTTTCTAGCTCTGGACTTTCAGAGGTGTGGTAATACCTTCCCGGTATATAAGGATATATGTCTAGTAGTACATATATTGGCTATAGATATTTAAGGGCATTGTAAATGCCTTTGTGTTCTACACATGGGTGCACTGCATTTACATTCCAACATACACATTCATCACCATCTCCACTTCCCCAATGGGAAATTTTTGGCTGGTATGGAGGGTATTGTGGCTGGCATAGGGAGAATTGAGGGCATAGGGTCTGTCCTCGCGGAATTGTAATTAGCATTGAAGACATTGTTGCTGTAATACGATGCATCCCGTGATTGTTGTTGTCAGAGGACATTGTGGCTTTTATGGTAACATCGTGACTGGGAATTAGGGATAGTGTGGCTGTCATGAGGACATTGTGACTTTTTTGGAGGCATTGTGATATTTGTGTTGGGATTGTGACTGGTAAAGTGAACAATGAGGGCATTGTGACTTAGTTGGAGATGTGGTATTAAAATGGGCATTGTGTTTGGGAATGTGGTAGTTGTCATGAGAGCATTTTGTTTGTCTTGGGGCATTATTAAGAGGCAATAAGTGAATTGTGGTTGCCATGGTTGTATTCCGAATGGCTAAGAGGGCATGGAGAGTAATGTAGCTGGGATAAGGGACATTTTGGATGTCATGTGGCATAGTGGCTCTCATGAGGGCATTGTTAGATGAATGGGAGCCATTTTGGCTGGTATTTGGCTATTTGGATAAGACATATAGCCGGTGTCATGTGGACATTGTAACTGTCCTCGCAGAATTGTAATTAGCATTGAAGGCATTGTTGCTGTCATTAGATGGCATTGTGACTTAGTTGGAGATGTGGTATTAAAATGGGCATTGTGTTTGGGAAAGTGGTAGTTGTCATGAAATCATTTTGTTTGTCTTGGGGCATTATGGTTCTCTTAAGAGGCAATAAGTGAATTGTGGTTGTCATGGTTGTATTCCGAATGGCTAAGGGGGCATTAAGGATAATGTGTGTGGCATTGTGGGACGGCTAAGGGGGCATTAAGGATAATGTGGCTGGCATTGTGGGACTTGTGGCTGTAATAGAGCTTTTGTAGCTGGGATAAGGGACATTGTGGATGTCATGGGGGCATAGTGGCTCTTATGAGTGCATTGTTGCTTGAATGGGAGCCATTGTGGCTGGTATTTGGCTATTTGGATAAGATATATAGTGGGTGTTCTGTGGGCATTTCTTCTTGCATTGGGGGCATTGTGCGTAGAATGGGGGCAATCTAGTTGGAATAGGGCTATTAATGGCATTGTGAAAGGCATGGAGGGCATTGTGCTATTTCTTCATTTTCGTTGGCAAAAGGGGAATTGAGAACATTGTGGCTGTAATGGAGATATTGTGCCTGGGCTCAGGGACAGTGTGGCAGACATGTGGGCATAATGGCTCCAGAGGAACACTGTGGCTTGCACGTGCGCATTGCTGCCATAGGAGGAATTGTGATTGACATAGGGACATTGTAGTTGTCATGGGAGCGTTGAGGTATGCAAAAAAGGCAGCAAAAAAGCCATTCAGGCCATTGTGGCTGATATGGAGTGCAATGTGGCGTTTGTGGTGGCATTGATGCTGGCATAGATAGAATTGAGGGATTTCTGGTTGTTAGATAAATTTGTAATTGGCACTTAGGGCATTGTGGCTCGCATATGAGTAATTTGGGGATAGTGGCTGTCATCGGGGGCATTGTGAATTTTAGGTAAGCATTGTGTCTGGTAAAGTGGACAATGAGGACATAGTGGTTGTCATGGGGCATTTTAGTTGTCCTGGTTCTATTGATGTTGGCTTAGGGAGCATTGAGGACAATATGGCTGGCATTGAGAGCATTAGATTATCATGGAGCATAGTGGCTGGGATAAGGGACATTGTGGACCTTGCAGATGTCATGGCTGCATTTTGTCTGGGAAATGGGACATTGTTGATTTCATGGGGGCAATTTAGCTGGCATTTAGAGCACAGTGGCTGGCATGGAGGACAATTTACGATCATGGGGGCATTGGGGCTGGCATAAGAGGCATTGGCAGCACTGTGTCTGCGCTAAAGTACATTGTGGCTCGCATAGTGGCATTGTGGCTCCTGGCATAATGACTGTCTTGGGACATTGTAGTTGTCATAGGGCTATTGAAGCCATTGTGGCTGTCATGGTTGTATTGCAGTTAACTTAGGCGGCATTGAGAGCAATGTGGTTTGGATAAGGGGCATTGTGAAAGGAATAAGGGACACTGGACTTTGTATCTGTCATGGGGACATTTTAGCTGCCATATGGGATATTGGTTAGAAGCATTATGGCTGTCACGTGGTATTGGATGTAATGGGGGCTTTGTGGTTGGCTGGCAGGGAGGAAGTTGTGGCTAACATTGAGGATATTATGACTGGGATATGGGACATAGCGAGTGTCATGAGGATATTGTGGCTTGCAGGTGTCATTATGGCTGGCACGGGGACTTGTGTCTGTCATGTCTTGGTTAGCAAAGGGGAAAGTGAGTTCATTGTGGCTTTAATAAAGGCATAGTGGCTTGCAAAGGAGCATTGACATTTGGTGGTTTCCATTTTGGCCTTCGGGCTGGCATAAGGGGCATTGACGGCATTGTTGCATGGATAAAGTACATTGTGGTCGCATGATTGTTGATTTTCTGGTGGCTTTGTGGCTGTCATGGAGGGCATTTGACTGTCATAGTGGCATTGTGTCCCTTATAAATGACATTGTGGGTTTCATAAAGGCATAGTCACTCTTATAGGAGCATTATTGCCAGCATTGGGCATTGTAAATGCCTTGGTGTCATTGAGCGCAATGTCATTGTCATTGGCGCATTGTGCCTTACATGGGAGCTTTGTGGCTGTCATGTGGTTAATTGTAGTTTGCATATAGATACTGAGGCCATTGTGTGTTGAATAAAGGACATTTGGGTGGTCATTGTAGCTTGGATAAGGGGTATCACCGGCATTGCTGCTGGGATAAAGTACACTGTAGCTGGCATGGGGACTTTGTGGCTGGCATAGTGGCCACTGACCGCGTGGTTGCTGCCATTAAGGCATTTTTGTGGAGATAACGTAGATTGCGTGTGTCATGGGATCAATGGGGGTGTCATGGGGTTTTAGTGACTTAGGAGACCATGTAAATGACATGGGGCATAATGTGGCTATTATAAGAACCTTGTGGCTGGCATGGCACATTGTAGATGGAATAAGGTGCATTGTGGGTGTTATGAGTACATTGTGGCTAACCTGAAAAGCATTGTGGCTTTTTTTAAGGTCTTGTAGCTGGCACGGCAGGCACTACGGTTGTCATGTGGGAATTTTGGTTGGCTTAGCAGGTATTGAAGGCATGGTGATTTGCATAGGGGGCATTGATGACTTTGTGGTTGTCATGTGCGGGAAATGTGGCTGGCACTGAGGACTTTGTGGCTGTCATTGGAGCCATTTAGATGTGGTGGGACAATGTAGCTGTCATAGGTGCATTTTGGCTGTCATTGGAAAATTGTGACTGTTGTGGCTTTTTGATTTAGGGTTTGCGTGGACGATGTTTCTTTTTTTACTATGAGGGGCACAGTATAGTTGATGTGTCTAATTTTCTTTGCCTCTCTAGTGATTTGGCCACAAGTTGCAAGTCAGCATGTAGCTATTTTCGCTACTAGTGATATCACTTTGTGTCTTAACCTGGCGCATGTGAGGTCTTTGTTGAATGTGTGATATTCTTCATGATGACTGATAATAGCTATATTGTGTCCTCTCTAGGTCACATTTAGGCCCATGTCATATATGAGTTGTAAATGGTCCACTGAATAGATTGTAGAATGGTTTTCTGTTTTATACAGATGTGGAGGAGAGTGCTATTTCTTCTAGACATCTGATCTTTGATGTGATTGGTGACTAATTTTGGGGTTGTGATCAGAGTTGATTATATCCTACTTATAGCTTCTAGTCAAGATGGGGTGGTTTGTGCATACTCTTGGATAGGAAGACTTGGGGTTGGATCTCTAATTTGGCTCCTCAGAATGTATCACAGAAAGGGATTAATTGGCCCTTAAAATATTTGGGGGTTTCATTAGAAACTAGGCACACTAATATCTGTTTACTGTTTCCAATACATCTATAGCATATACCAGGAATGTATTATCACACATCTTTCTTGATTTTTTTTCTAGGTGTCTATTTGAAAGTGAAGAGAAGCAAGATATGGAATCCTCCAGACAGCGGCAATAGAGGAATCAAATGACTGGTAATTAATATTATTATTAATTACTGATAATTATCAGGCTAGTTTCTAGCTCTGGACTTTCAGAGGTGTGGTAATACCTTCCTGGTATATAAGGATATATGTCTAGTAGTACATATATTGGCTATAGATATTTAAGGGCATTGTAAATGCCTTTGTGTTCTACACATGGGTGCACTGCATTTACATTCCAACATACACATTCATCACCATCTCCACTTCCCCAATGGGAAATTTTTGGCTGCTATGGAGGGTATTGTGGCTGGCATAGGGAGAATTGAGGGCATAGGGTCTGTCCTCGCGGAATTGTAATTAGCATTGAAGACATTGTTGCTGTAATACGATGCATTCCGTGATTGTTGTTGTCAGAGGACATTGTGGCTTTTATGGTAACATCGTGACTGGGAATTAGGGATAGTGTGGCTGTCATGAGGACATTGTGACTTTTTTGGAGGCATTGTGATATTTGTGTTGGGATTGTGACTGGTAAAGTGAACTATGAGGGCATTGTGACTTAGTTGGAGATGTGGTATTAAAATGGGCATTGTGTTTGGGAATGTGGTAGTTGTCATGAGAGCATTTTGTATGTCTTGGGGCATAATGAAGAGGCAATAAGTGAATTGTGGTTGCCATGGTTGTATTCCGAATGGCTAAGAGGGCATGGAGAGTAATGTGGCTGGGATAAGGGACATTGTGGATGTCATGTAGCATAGTGGCTCTCATGAGTGCATTGTTACATGAATGGGAGCCATTTTGGCTGGTATTTGGCTATTTGGATAAGACATATAGCCGGTGTCATGTGGACATTGTAACTGTCCTCGCGGAATTGTAATTAGCATTGAAGGCATTGTTGCTGTCATTAGATGGCATTGTGACTTAGTTGGAGATGTAGTATTAAAATGGGCATTGTGTTTGGGAAAGTGGTAGTTGTCATGAAATCATTTTGTTTGTCTTGGGGCATTATGGTTCTCTTAAGAGGCAATAAGTGAATTGTGGTTGTCATGGTTGTATTCCGAATGGCTAAGGGGGCATTAAGGATAATGTGGCTGGCATTGTGAAACGGCTAAGGGGGCATTAAGGATAATGTGGCTGGCATTGTGGGACTTGTGGCTGTAATAGAGCTATTGTAGCTGGGATAAGGGACATTGTGGATGTCATGGGGGCATAGTGGCTCTTATGAGTGCATTGTTGCTTGAATGGGAGCCATTGTGGCTGGTATTTGGCTATTTGGATAAGATATATAGTGGGTGTTCTGTGGGCATTGCTTCTTGCATTGGGGGCATTGTGCGTAGAATGGGGGCAATCTAGTTGGAATAGGGCTATTAATGGCATTGTGAAAGGCATGGAGGGCATTGTGCCATTTCTTCATTTTCGTTGGCAAAAGGGGAATTGAGAACATTGTGGCTGTAATGGAGATATTGTGCCTGGGCTCAGGGACAGTGTGGCAGACATGTGAGCATAATGGCTCCAGAGGAACACTGTGGCTGGCACGTGGGCATTGCTGCCATAGGAGGAATTGTGGTTGACATAGGGACTTTGTAGTTGTCATGGGAGCATTGAGGTATGCAAAAAAGACATTCAGGCCATTGTGGCTGATATGGAGTGCAATGTGGCGTTTGTGGTGGCATTGATGCTGGCATAGATAGAATTGAGGGATTTCTGGTTGTTCGATAAATTTGTAATTGGCACTTATGGCATTGTGGCTCGCATATGAGTAATTTGGGGATAGTGGCTGTCATGGGGGGGCATTGTGGATTTTAGGTAAGCATTATGTCTGGTAAAGTGGACAATGAGGACATAGTGGTTGTCATGGTGCATTTTAGTTGTCCTGGTTCTATTGATGTTGGCTTAGGGAGCATTGAGGACAATATGGCTGGCATTGAGAGCATTAGATTATCATGGAGCATAGTGGCTGGGATAAGGGACATTGTGGACCTTGCAGATGTCATGGCTGCATTTTGACTGGGAAATGGGACATTGTTGATTTCATGGGGGCAATTTAGCTGGCATTTAGAGCACAGTGGCTGGCATGGAGGACAATTTACGATCATGGGGGCATTGGGGCTGGCATAAGAGGCATTGGCAGCACTGTGTCTGCGCTAAAGTACATTGTGGCTCGCATAGTGGCATTGTGGCTCCTGGCATAATGACTGTCATGGGGAATTGTAGTTGTCATAGGGCTATTGAAGCCATTGTGGCTGTCATGGTTGTATTGCAGTTAACTTAGGCGGCATTGAGAGCAATGTTGTTTGGATAAGGGGCATTGGTAAAGGAATAAGGGACACTGGACTTTGTATCTGTCATGGGGACATTTTAGCTGCCATATGGGATATTGGTTAGAAGCACTATGGCTGTCACGTGGTTTTGGATGTAATGGGGGCTTTGTGGTTGGCTTGCAGGGAGGAAGTTGTGGCTAACATTGAGGATATTATGACTGGGATATGGGACATAGCGAGTGTCATGAGGATATTGTGGCTTGCAGGTGTCATTATGGCTGGCACGGGGACTTGTGTCTGTCATGTCTTGGTTAGCAAAGGGGAAAGTGAGTTCATTGTGGCTTTAAAAAAGGCATAGTGGCTTGCAAAGGAGCATTGACATTTGGTGGTTTCCATTTTGGCCTTCGGGCTGGCATAAGGGGCATTGACAGCATTGTTGCATGGATAAAGTACATTGTGGTCGCATGATTGTTGATTTTCTGGTGGCTTTGTGGCTGTCATGGAGGGCATTTGACTGTCATAGTGGCATTGTGTCCCTTATAAATGACATTGTGGGTTTCATGAGGGCATAGTCACTCTTATAGGAGCATTATTGCCAGCATTGGGCATTGTAAATGCCTTGGTGTCATTGCTCGCAATGTCATTGGCGCATTGTGCCTTACATGGGAGCTTTGTGGCTGTCATGTGGTTAATTGTAGTTTGCATATAGATACTGAGGCCATTGTGTGTTGAATAAAGGACATTTGGGTGGTCATTGTAGCTTGGATAAGGGGTATCACCGGCATTGCTGCTGGGATAAAGTACACTGTAGCTGGCATGGGGACTTTGTGGCTGGCATAGTGGCCACTGACAGCGTGGTTGCTGCCATTAAGGCATTTTTGTGGAGATAACGTAGATTGCGTGTGTCATGGGATCAATGGGGGTGTCATGGGGTTTTAGTGACTTAGGAGACCATGTAAATGACATGGGGCATAATGTGGCTATTATAAGAACCTTGTGGCTGGCATGGCACGTTGTAGATGGAATAAGGTGCATTGTGGGTGTTGTGAGTGCATTGTGGCTAACCTGAAAAGCATTGTGGCTTTTTTTAAGGTCTTGTAGCTGGCACGGCAGGCACTACGGTTGTCATGTGGGAATTTTGGTTGGCTTAGCAGGTATTGTAGGCATGGTGATTTGCATAGGGGGCATTGATGACTTTGTGGTTGTCATGTGCGGGAAATGTGGCTGGCACTGAGGACTTTGTGGCTGTCATTGGAGCCATTTAGATGTGGTGGGACAATGTAGCTGTCATAGGTGCATTTTGGCTGTCATTGGAAAATTGTGACTGTTGTGGCTTTTTGATTTAGGGTTTGCGTGGACGATGTTTCTTTTTTTACTATGAGTGGCACAGTATAGTTGATGTGTCTAATTTTCTTTGCCTCTCTAGTGATTTGGCCACAAGTTGCAAGTCAGCATCTAGCTATTTTCGCTACTAGTGATATCACTTTGTGTCTTAACCTGGCGCATGTGAGGTCTTTGTTGAATGTGTGATATTCTTCATGATGACTGATAATAGCTATATTGTGTCCTCTCTAGGTCACATTTAGGCCCATGTAATATATATGAGTTGTAAATGGTCCACTGAATAGATTGTAGAATGGTTTTCTGTTTTATACAGATGTGGAGGAGAGTGCTATTTCTACTAGACATCTGATCTTTGATGTGACTGGTGACTAATTTTGGGGTTGTGATCAGAGTTGATTATATCCTACTTATAGCTTCTAGTCAAGATGGGGTGGTTTGTGCATACTCTTGGATAGGAAGACTTGGGGTTGGATCTCTAATTTGGCTCCTCAGAATGTATCACAGAAAGGGTTTAATTGGCCCTTAAAATATTTGGGGGTTTCATTAGAAACTAGGCACACTAAAATCTCTTTACTGTTTCCAATACATCTATAGCATATACCAGGAATGTATTATCACACCTCTTTCTTGATTTTTTTTTCTAGGTGTCTATTTGAAAGTGAAGAGAAGCAAGATATGGAATCCTCCAGACAGCGGCAATAGAGGAATCAAATGACTGGTAATTAATATTATTATTAATTACTGATAATTATGAGGCTAGTTTCTAGCTCTGGACTTTCAGAGGTGTGGTAATACCTTCCCGGTATATAAGGATATATGTCTAGTAGTACATATATTGGCTATAGATATTTAAGGGCATTGTAAATGCCTTTGTGTTCTACACATGGGTGCACTGCATTTACATTCCAACATACACATTCATCACCATCTCCACTTCCCCAATGGGAAATTTTTGGCTGGTATGGAGGGTATTGTGGCTGGCATAGGCAGAATTGAGGGCATAGGGTCTGTCCTCGCGGAATTGTAATTAGCATTGAAGACATTGTTGCTGTAATACGATGCATCCCGTGATTGTTGTTGTCAGAGGACATTGTGGCTTTTATGGTAACATCGTGACTGGGAATTAGGGATAGTGTGGCTGTCATGAGGACATTGTGACTTTTTTGGAGGCATTGTGATATTTGTGTTGGGATTGTGACTGGTAAAGTGAACAATGAGGGCATTGTGACTTAGTTGGAGATGTGGTATTAAAATGGGCATTGTGTTTGGGAATGTGGTAGTTGTCATGAGAGCATTTTGTTTGTCTTGGGGCATTATTAAGAGGCAATAAGTGAATTGTGGTTGCCATGGTTGTATTCCGAATGGCTAAGAGGGCATGGAGAGTAATGTAGCTGGGATAAGGGACATTTTGGATGTCATGTGGCATAGTGGCTCTCATGAGGGCATTGTTAGATGAATGGGAGCCATTTTGGCTGGTATTTGGCTATTTGGATAAGACATATAGCCGGTGTCATGTGGACATTGTAACTGTCCTCGCAGAATTGTAATTAGCATTGAAGGCATTGTTGCTGTCATTAGATGGCATTGTGACTTAGTTGGAGATGTGGTATTAAAATGGGCATTGTGTTTGGGAAAGTGGTAGTTGTCATGAAATCATTTTGTTTGTCTTGGGGCATTATGGTTCTCTTAAGAGGCAATAAGTGAATTGTGGTTGTCATGGTTGTATTCCGAATGGCTAAGGGGGCATTAAGGATAATGTGTGTGGCATTGTGGGACGGCTAAGGGGGCATTAAGGATAATGTGGCTGGCATTGTGGGACTTGTGGCTGTAATAGAGCTTTTGTAGCTGGGATAAGGGACATTGTGGATGTCATGGGGGCATAGTGGCTCTTATGAGTGCATTGTTGCTTGAATGGGAGCCATTGTGGCTGGTATTTGGCTATTTGGATAAGATATATAGTGGGTGTTCTGTGGGCATTTCTTCTTGCATTGGGGGCATTGTGCGTAGAATGGGGGCAATCTAGTTGGAATAGGGCTATTAATGGCATTGTGAAAGGCATGGAGGGCATTGTGCTATTTCTTCATTTTCGTTGGCAAAAGGGGAATTGAGAACATTGTGGCTGTAATGGAGATATTGTGCCTGGGCTCAGGGACAGTGTGGCAGACATGTGGGCATAATGGCTCCAGAGGAACACTGTGGCTTGCACGTGCGCATTGCTGCCATAGGAGGAATTGTGATTGACATAGGGACATTGTAGTTGTCATGGGAGCGTTGAGGTATGCAAAAAAGGCAGCAAAAAAGCCATTCAGGCCATTGTGGCTGATATGGAGTGCAATGTGGCGTTTGTGGTGGCATTGATGCTGGCATAGATAGAATTGAGGGATTTCTGGTTGTTAGATAAATTTGTAATTGGCACTTAGGGCATTGTGGCTCGCATATGAGTAATTTAGGGATAGTGGCTGTCATCGGGGGCATTGTGAATTTTAGGTAAGCATTGTGTCTGGTAAAGTGGACAATGAGGACATAGTGGTTGTCATGGGGCATTTTAGTTGTCCTGGTTCTATTGATGTTGGCTTAGGGAGCATTGAGGACAATATGGCTGGCATTGAGAGCATTAGATTATCATGGAGCATAGTGGCTGGGATAAGGGACATTGTGGACCTTGCAGATGTCATGGCTGCATTTTGTCTGGGAAATGGGACATTGTTGATTTCATGGGGGCAATTTAGCTGGCATTTAGAGCACAGTGGCTGGCATGGAGGACAATTTACGATCATGGGGGCATTGGGGCTGGCATAAGAGGCATTGGCAGCACTGTGTCTGCGCTAAAGTACATTGTGGCTCGCATAGTGGCATTGTGGCTCCTGGCATAATGACTGTCTTGGGACATTGTAGTTGTCATAGGGCTATTGAAGCCATTGTGGCTGTCATGGTTGTATTGCAGTTAACTTAGGCGGCATTGAGAGCAATGTGGTTTGGATAAGGGGCATTGTGAAAGGAATAAGGGACACTGGACTTTGTATCTGTCATGGGGACATTTTAGCTGCCATATGGGATATTGGTTAGAAGCATTATGGCTGTCACGTGGTATTGGATGTAATGGGGGCTTTGTGGTTGGCTGGCAGGGAGGAAGTTGTGGCTAACATTGAGGATATTATGACTGGGATATGGGACATAGCGAGTGTCATGAGGATATTGTGGCTTGCAGGTGTCATTATGGCTGGCACGGGGACTTGTGTCTGTCATGTCTTGGTTAGCAAAGGGGAAAGTGAGTTCATTGTGGCTTTAAGGGCATGACCACACATGGCGGAATTCCTCCGCAACTGTCCGCATCAATGCCGCACCTAATCCGGGTTGCGGATTACGGCTGCGGATCTGCACAAAATGTGCAGAAAATTGATGCGGACTAGCTGCTGCGGACTGCGGGAAAAGTGCTTCCCTTCTCCCTATCAGTGCAGGATAGAGAGAAGGGACAGCACTTTCCCTAGTGAAAGTAAAAGAAATTCATACTTACCGCCCGTTGTCTTTATGACGCGTCCCTCCTTCGGCATCCAGCCCGACCTCCCTGGATGACGCGCCAGTCCATGTGACCGCTGCAGCCTGTGCTTGGCCTGTGATTGGCTGCAGCCGTCACTTACACTGAAACGTCATCCTGGGAGGCCGGACTGGAGACAGAAACAGGGAGTTCTCGGTAAGTACGAACTTCATTTTTTTTTACAGATACATGTATATTGGGATCGGTAGTCACTGTCCCGGGTGCAGAAACAGTTACTGCCGATCGCTTAACTCTTTCAGCACCCTGGACAGTGACTATTTACTGACGTCTCCTAGCAACGCTCCCGTCATTACGGGAGCCCCATTGACTTCCTCAGTCTGGCTGTAGACCTAGAAATACATAGGTCCAGCCAGAATGAAGAAATGTCAAGTAAAAAAAGCAAGACGCATCCGCAGCACACATAACATGTGCATGACAGCTGCGGACTTCATTGCGGAACTTTGAATCTCCATTGAAGTCAATGGAGAAATTCCGCCATGAGTCCGCCACTGCTCCGCAACAGACAGAGCATGCTGCGGACACCAAATTCCGCTCCGCAGCCTATGCTCCGCAGCGGAATTGTACGCATCGTGTAAACGAACACTGCTAAATTAAAGTGAAAGTCAATGTAGAAACGGCTCCGCTGCGGATTAACGCTGCGGAGTGTCCGCAGCGGAATTTAAGTGCAATTCCGCCATGTGTGAACCCGCCCTAATAAAGGCATAGTGGCTTGCAAAGGAGCATTGACATTTGGTGGTTTCCATTTTGGCCTTCGGGCTGGCATAAGGGGCATTGACGGCATTGTTGCATGGATAAAGTACATTGTGGTCGCATGATTGTTGATTTTCTGGTGGCTTTGTGGCTGTCATGGAGGGCATTTGACTGTCATAGTGGCATTGTGTCCCTTATAAATGACATTGTGGGTTTCATAAAGGCATAGTCACTCTTATAGGAGCATTATTGCCAGCATTGGGCATTGTAAATGCCTTGGTGTCATTGAGCGCAATGTCATTGTCATTGGCGCATTGTGCCTTACATGGGAGCTTTGTGGCTGTCATGTGGTTAATTGTAGTTTGCATATAGATACTGAGGCCATTGTGTGTTGAATAAAGGACATTTGGGTGGTCATTGTAGCTTGGATAAGGGGTATCACCGGCATTGCTGCTGGGATAAAGTACACTGTAGCTGGCATGGGGACTTTGTGGCTGGCATAGTGGCCACTGACCGCGTGGTTGCTGCCATTAAGGCATTTTTGTGGAGATAACGTAGATTGCGTGTGTCATGGGATCAATGGGGGTGTCATGGGGTTTTAGTGACTTAGGAGACCATGTAAATGACATGGGGCATAATGTGGCTATTATAAGAACCTTGTGGCTGGCATGGCACATTGTAGATGGAATAAGGTGCATTGTGGGTGTTATGAGTACATTGTGGCTAACCTAAAAAGCATTGTGGCTTTTTTTAAGGTCTTGTAGCTGGCACGGCAGGCACTACGGTTGTCATGTGGGAATTTTGGTTTGCTTAGCAGGTATTGAAGGCATGGTGATTTGCATAGGGGGCATTGATGACTTTGTGGTTGTCATGTGCGGGAAATGTGGCTGGCACTGAGGACTTTGTGGCTGTCATTGGAGCCATTTAGATGTGGTGGGACAATGTAGCTGTCATAGGTGCATTTTGGCTGTCATTGGAAAATTGTGACTGTTGTGGCTTTTTGATTTAGGGTTTGCGTGGACGATGTTTCTTTTTTTACTATGAGTGGCACAGTATAGTTGATGTGTCTAATTTTCTTTGCCTCTCTAGTGATTTGGCCACAAGTTGCAAGTCAGCATGTAGCTATTTTCGCTACTAGTGATATCACTTTGTGTCTTAACCTGGCGCATGTGAGGTCTTTGTTGAATGTGTGATATTCTTCATGATGACTGATAATAGCTATATTGTGTCCTCTCTAGGTCACATTTAGGCCCATGTCATATATGAGTTGTAAATGGTCCACTGAATAGATTGTAGAATGGTTTTCTGTTTTATACAGATGTGGAGGAGAGTGCTATTTCTTCTAGACATCTGATCTTTGATGTGATTGGTGACTAATTTTGGGGTTGTGATCAGAGTTGATTATATCCTACTTATAGCTTCTAGTCAAGATGGGGTGGTTTGTGCATACTCTTGGATAGGAAGACTTGGGGTTGGATCTCTAATTTGGCTCCTCAGAATGTATCACAGAAAGGGTTTAATTGGCCCTTAAAATATTTGGGGGTTTCATTAGAAACTAGGCACACTAAAATCTCTTTACTGTTTCCAATACATCTATAGCATATACCAGGAATGTATTATCACACCTCTTTCTTGATTTTTTTTTCTAGGTGTCTATTTGAAAGTGAAGAGAAGCAAGATATGGAATCCTCCAGACAGCGGCAATAGAGGAATCAAATGACTGGTAATTAATATTATTATTAATTACTGATAATTATGAGGCTAGTTTCTAGCTCTGGACTTTCAGAGGTGTGGTAATACCTTCCCGGTATATAAGGATATATGTCTAGTAGTACATATATTGGCTATAGATATTTAAGGGCATTGTAAATGCCTTTGTGTTCTACACATGGGTGCACTGCATTTACATTCCAACATACACATTCATCACCATCTCCACTTCCCCAATGGGAAATTTTTGGCTGGTATGGAGGGTATTGTGGCTGGCATAGGGAGAATTGAGGGCATAGGGTCTGTCCTCGCGGAATTGTAATTAGCATTGAAGACATTGTTGCTGTAATACGATGCATCCCGTGATTGTTGTTGTCAGAGGACATTGTGGCTTTTATGGTAACATCGTGACTGGGAATTAGGGATAGTGTGGCTGTCATGAGGACATTGTGACTTTTTTGGAGGCATTGTGATATTTGTGTTGGGATTGTGACTGGTAAAGTGAACAATGAAGGCATTGTGACTTAGTTGGAGATGTGGTATTAAAATGGGCATTGTGTTTGGGAATGTGGTAGTTGTCATGAGAGCATTTTGTTTGTCTTTGGGCATTATTAAGAGGCAATAAGTGAATTGTGGTTGCGATGGTTGTATTCCGAATGGCTAAGAGGGCATGGAGAGTAATGTGGCTGGGATAAGGGACATTTTGGATGTCATGTGGCATAGTGGCTCTCATGAGGGCATTGTTAGATGAATGGGAGCCATTTTGGCTGGTATTTGGCTATTTGGATAAGACATATAGCCGGTGTCATGTGGACATTGTAACTGTCCTCGCAGAATTGTAATTAGCATTAAAGGCATTGTTGCTGTCATTAGATGGCATTGTGACTTAGTTGGAGATGTGGTATTAAAATGGGCATTGTGTTTGGGAAATTGGTAGTTGTCATGAAATCATTTTGTTTGTCTTGGGGCATTATGGTTCTCTTAAGAGGCAATAAGTGAATTGTGGTTGTCATGGTTGTATTCCGAATGGCTAAGGGGGCATTAAGGATAATGTGGCTGGCATTTTGGGACGGCTAAGGGGGCATTAAGGATAATTTGGCTGGCATTGTGGGACTTGTGGCTGTAATAGAGCTTTTGTAGCTGGGATAAGGGACATTGTGGATGTCATGGGGGCATAGTGGCTCTTATGAGTGCATTGTTGCTTGAATGGGAGCCATTGTGGCTGGTATTTGGCTATTTGGATAAGATATATAGTGGGTGTTCTGTGGGCATTTCTTCTTGCATTGGGGGCATTGTGCGTAGAATGGGGGCAATCTAGTTGGAATAGGGCTATTAATGGCATTGTGAAAGGCATGGAGGGCATTGTGCTATTTCTTCATTTTCGTTGGCAAAAGGGGAATTGAGAACATTGTGGCTGTAATGGAGATATTGTGCCTGGGCTCAGGGACAGTGTGGCAGACATGTGGGCATAATGGCTCCAGAGGAACACTGTGGCTGGCACGTGCGCATTGCTGCCATAGGAGGAATTGTGATTGACATAGGGACTTTGTAGTTGTCATGGGAGCGTTGAGGTATGCAAAAAAGGCAGCAAAAAAGCCATTCAGGCCATTGTGGCTGATATGGAGTGCAATGTGGCGTTTGTGGTGGCATTGATGCTGGCATAGATAGAATTGAGGGATTTCTGGTTGTTAGATAAATTTGTAATTGGCACTTAGGGCATTGTGGCTCGCATATGAGTAATTTGGGGATAGTGGCTGTCATGGGGGGCATTGTGGATTTTAGGTAAGCATTGTGTCTGGTAAAGTGGACAATGAGGACATAGTGGTTGTCATGGGGCATTTTAGTTGTCCTGGTTCTATTGATGTTGGCTTAGGGAGCATTGAGGACAATATGGCTGGCATTGAGAGCATTAGATTATCATGGAGCATAGTGGCTGGGATAAGGGACATTGTGGACCTTGCAGATGTCATGGCTGCATTTTGTCTGGGAAATGGGACATTGTTGATTTCATGGGGGCAATTTAGCTGGCATTTAGAGCACAGTGGCTGGCATGGAGGACAATTTACGATCATGGGGGCATTGGGGCTGGCATAAGAGGCATTGGCAGCACTGTGTCTGCGCTAAAGTACATTGTGGCTCGCATAGTGGCATTGTGGCTCCTGGCATAATGACTGTCATGGGACATTGTAGTTGTCATAGGGCTATTGAAGCCATTGTGGCTGTCATGGTTGTATTGCAGTTAACTTAGGCGGCATTGAGAGCAATGTGGTTTGGATAAGGGGCATTGTGAAAGGAATAAGGGACACTGGACTTTGTATCTGTCATGGGGACATTTTAGCTGCCATATGGGATATTGGTTAGAAGCATTATGGCTGTCACGTGGTATTGGATGTAATGGGGGCTTTGTGGTTGGCTGGCAGGGAGGAAGTTGTGGCTAACATTGAGGATATTATGACTGGGATATGGGACATAGCGAGTGTCATGAGGATATTGTGGCTTGCAGGTGTCATTATGGCTGGCACGGGGACTTGTGTCTGTCATGTCTTGGTTAGCAAAGGGGAAAGTGAGTTCATTGTGGCTTTAATAAAGGCATAGTGGCTTGCAAAGGAGCATTGACATTTGGTGGTTTCCATTTTGGCCTTCGGGCTGGCATAAGGGGCATTGACGGCATTGTTGCATGGATAAAGTACATTGTGGTCGCATGATTGTTGATTTTCTGGTGGCTTTGTGGCTGTCATGGAGGGAATTTGACTGTCATAGTGGCATTGTGTCCCTTATAAATGACATTGTGGGTTTCATAAAGGCATAGTCACTCTTATAGGAGCATTATTGCCAGCATTGGGCATTGTAAATGCCTTGGTGTCATTGAGCGCAATGTCATTGTCATTGGCGCATTGTGCCTTACATGGGAGCTTTGTGGCTGTCATGTGGTTAATTGTAGTTTGCATATAGATACTGAGGCCATTGTGTGTTGAATAAAGGACATTTGGGTGGTCATTGTAGCTTGGATAAGGGGTATCACCGGCATTGCTGCTGGGATAAAGTACACTGTAGCTGGCATGGGGACTTTGTGGCTGGCATAGTGGCCACTGACCGCGTGGTTGCTGCCATTAAGGCATTTTTGTGGAGATAACGTAGATTGCGTGTGTCATGGGATCAATGGGGGTGTCATGGGGTTTTAGTGACTTAGGAGACCATGTAAATGACATGGGGCATAATGTGGCTATTATAAGAACCTTGTGGCTGGCATGGCACATTGTAGATGGAATAAGGTGCATTGTGGGTGTTATGAGTACATTGTGGCTAACCTGAAAAGCATTGTGGCTTTTTTTAAGGTCTTGTAGCTGGCACGGCAGGCACTACGGTTGTCATGTGGGAATTTTGGTTGGCTTAGCAGGTATTGAAGGCATGGTGATTTGCATAGGGGGCATTGATGACTTTGTGGTTGTCATGTGCGGGAAATGTGGCTGGCACTGAGGACTTTGTGGCTGTCATTGGAGCCATTTAGATGTGGTGGGACAATGTAGCTGTCATAGGTGCATTTTGTCTGTCATTGGAAAATTGTGACTGTTGTGGCTTTTTGATTTAGGGTTTGCGTGGACGATGTTTCTTTTTTTACTATGAGTGGCACAGTATAGTTGATGTGTCTAATTTTCTTTGCCTCTCTAGTGATTTGGCCACAAGTTGCAAGTCAGCATGTAGCTATTTTCGCTACTAGTGATATCACTTTGTGTCTTAACCTGGCGCATGTGAGGTCTTTGTTGAATGTGTGATATTCTTCATGATGACTGATAATAGCTATATTGTGTCCTCTCTAGGTCACATTTAGGCCCATGTCATATATGAGTTGTAAATGGTCCACTGAATAGATTGTAGAATGGTTTTCTGTTTTATACAGATGTGGAGGAGAGTGCTATTTCTTCTAGACATCTCATCTTTGATGTGATTGGTGACTAATTTTGGGGTTGTGATCAGAGTTGATTATATCCTACTTATAGCTTCTAGTCAAGATGGGGTGGTTTGTGCATACTCTTGGATAGGAAGACTTGGGGTTGGATCTCTAATTTGGCTCCTCAGAATGTATCACAGAAAGGGTTTAATTGGCCCTTAAAATATTTGGGGGTTTCATTAGAAACTAGGCACACTAAAATCTCTTTACTGTTTCCAATACATCTATAGCATATACCAGGAATGTATTATCACACCTCTTTCTTGATTTTTTTTTCTAGGTGTCTATTTGAAAGTGAAGAGAAGCAAGATATGGAATCCTCCAGACAGCGGCAATAGAGGAATCAAATGACTGGTAATTAATATTATTATTAATTACTGATAATTATGAGGCAAGTTTCTAGCTCTGGACTTTCAGAGGTGTGGTAATACCTTCCCGGTATATAAGGATATATGTCTAGTAGTACATATATTGGCTATAGGTATTTAAGGGCATTGTAAATGCCTTTGTGTTCTACACATGGGTGCACTGCATTTACATTCCAACATACACATTCATCACCATCTCCACTTCCCCAATGGGAAATTTTTGGCTGGTATGGAGGGTATTGTGGCTGGCATAGGGAGAATTGAGGGCATAGGGTCTGTCCTCGCGGAATTGTAATTAGCATTGAAGACATTGTTGCTGTAATACGATGCATTCCGTGATTGTTGTTGTCAGAGGACATTGTGGCTTTTATGGTAACATCGTGACTGGGAATTAGGGATAGTGTGGCTGTCATGAGGACATTGTGACTTTTTTGGAGGCATTGTGATATTTGTGTTGGGATTGTGACTGGTAAAGTGAACAATGAAGGCATTGTGACTTAGTTGGAGATGTGGTATTAAAATGGGCATTGTGTTTGGGAATGTGGTAGTTGTCATGAGAGCATTTTGTTTGTCTTGGGGCATTATTAAGAGGCAATAAGTGAATTGTGGTTGCCATGGTTGTATTCCGAATGGCTAAGAGGGCATGGAGAGTAATGTAGCTGGGATAAGGGACATTTTGGATGTCATGTGGCATAGTGGCTCTCATGAGGGCATTGTTAGATGAATGGGAGCCATTTTGGCTGGTATTTGGCTATTTGGATAAGACATATAGCCGGTGTCATGTGGACATTGTAACTGTCCTCGCAGAATTGTAATTAGCATTGAAGGCATTGTTGCTGTCATTAGATGGCATTGTGACTTAGTTGGAGATGTGGTATTAAAATGGGCATTGTGTTTGGGAAAGTGGTAGATGTCATGAAATCATTTTGTTTGTCTTGGGGCATTATGGTTCTCTTAAGAGGCAATAAGTGAATTGTGGTTGTCATGGTTGTATTCCGAATGGCTAAGGGGGCATTAAGGATAATGTGTGTGGCATTGTGGGACGGCTAAGGGGGCATTAAGGATAATGTGGCTGGCATTGTGGGACTTGTGGCTGTAATAGAGCTTTTGTAGCTGGGATAAGGGACATTGTGGATGTCATGGGGGCATAGTGGCTCTTATGAGTGCATTGTTGCTTGAATGGGAGCCATTGTGGCTGGTATTTGGCTATTTGGATAAGATATATAGTGGGTGTTCTGTGGGCATTTCTTCTTGCATTGGGGGCATTGTGCGTAGAATGGGGGCAATCTAGTTGGAATAGGGCTATTAATGGCATTGTGAAAGGCATGGAGGGCATTGTGCTATTTCTTCATTTTCGTTGGCAAAAGGGGAATTGAGAACATTGTGGCTGTAATGGAGATATTGTGCCTGGGCTCAGGGACAGTGTGGCAGACATGTGGGCATAATGGCTCCAGAGGAACACTGTGGCTGGCACGTGCGCATTGCTGCCATAGGAGGAATTGTGATTGACATAGGGACTTTGTAGTTGTCATGGGAGCGTTGAGGTATGCAAAAAAGGCAGCAAAAAAGCCATTCAGGCCATTGTGGCTGATATGGAGTGCAATGTGGCGTTTGTGGTGGCATTGATGCTGGCATAGATAGAATTGAGGGATTTCTGGTTGTTAGATAAATTTGTAATTGGCACTTAGGGCATTGTGGCTCGCATATGAGTAATTTGGGGATAGTGGCTGTCATGGGGGGCATTGTGGATTTTAGGTAAGCATTGTGTCTGGTAAAGTGGACAATGAGGACATAGTGGTTGTCATGGGGCATTTTAGTTGTCCTGGTTCTATTGATGTTGGCTTAGGGAGCATTGAGGACAATATGGCTGGCATTGAGAGCATTAGATTATCATGGAGCATAGTGGCTGGGATAAGGGACATTGTGGACCTTGCAGATGTCATGGCTGCATTTTGTCTGGGAAATGGGACATTGTTGATTTCATGGGGGCAATTTAGCTGGCATTTAGAGCACAGTGGCTGGCATGGAGGACAATTTACGATCATGGGGGCATTGGGGCTGGCATAAGAGGCATTGGCAGCACTGTGTCTGCGCTAAAGTACATTGTGGCTCGCATAGTGGCATTGTGGCTCCTGGCATAATGACTGTCATGGGACATTGTAGTTGTCATAGGGCTATTGAAGCCATTGTGGCTGTCATGGTTGTATTGCAGTTAACTTAGGCGGCATTGAGAGCAATGTGGTTTGGATAAGGGGCATTGTGAAAGGAATAAGGGACACTGGACTTTGTATCTGTCATGGGGACATTTTAGCTGCCATATGGGATATTGGTTAGAAGCATTATGGCTGTCACGTGGTATTGGATGTAATGGGGGCTTTGTGGTTGGCTGGCAGGGAGGAAGTTGTGGCTAACATTGAGGATATTATGACTGGGATATGGGACATAGCGAGTGTCATGAGGATATTGTGGCTTGCAGGTGTCATTATGGCTGGCACGGGGACTTGTGTCTGTCATGTCTTGGTTAGCAAAGGGGAAAGTGAGTTCATTGTGGCTTTAATAAAGGCATAGTGGCTTGCAAAGGAGCATTGACATTTGGTGGTTTCCATTTTGGCCTTCGGGCTGGCATAAGGGGCATTGACGGCATTGTTGCATGGATAAAGTACATTGTGGTCGCATGATTGTTGATTTTCTGGTGGCTTTGTGGCTGTCATGGAGGGCATTTGACTGTCATAGTGGCATTGTGTCCCTTATAAATGACATTGTGGGTTTCATAAAGGCATAGTCACTCTTATAGGAGCATTATTGCCAGCATTGGGCATTGTAAATGCCTTGGTGTCATTGAGCGCAATGTCATTGTCATTGGCGCATTGTGCCTTACATGGGAGCTTTGTGGCTGTCATGTGGTTAATTGTAGTTTGCATATAGATACTGAGGCCATTGTGTGTTGAATAAAGGACATTTGGGTGGTCATTGTAGCTTGGATAAGGGGTATCACCGGCATTGCTGCTGGGATAAAGTACACTGTAGCTGGCATGGGGACTTTGTGGCTGGCATAGTGGCCACTGACCGCGTGGTTGCTGCCATTAAGGCATTTTTGTGGAGATAACGTAGATTGCGTGTGTCATGGGATCAATGGGGGTGTCATGGGGTTTTAGTGACTTAGGAGACCATGTAAATGACATGGGGCATAATGTGGCTATTATAAGAACCTTGTGGCTGGCATGGCACATTGTAGATGGAATAAGGTGCATTGTGGGTGTTATGAGTACATTGTGGCTAACCTGAAAAGCATTGTGGCTTTTTTTAAGGTCTTGTAGCTGGCACGGCAGGCACTACGGTTGTCATGTGGGAATTTTGGTTGGCTTAGCAGGTATTGAAGGCATGGTGATTTGCATAGGGGGCATTGATGACTTTGTGGTTGTCATGTGCGGGAAATGTGGCTGGCACTGAGGACTTTGTGGCTGTCATTGGAGCCATTTAGATGTGGTGGGACAATGTAGCTGTCATAGGTGCATTTTGTCTGTCATTGGAAAATTGTGACTGTTGTGGCTTTTTGATTTAGGGTTTGCGTGGACGATGTTTCTTTTTTTACTATGAGTGGCACAGTATAGTTGATGTGTCTAATTTTCTTTGCCTCTCTAGTGATTTGGCCACAAGTTGCAAGTCAGCATGTAGCTATTTTCGCTACTAGTGATATCACTTTGTGTCTTAACCTGGCGCATGTGAGGTCTTTGTTGAATGTGTGATATTCTTCATGATGACTGATAATAGCTATATTGTGTCCTCTCTAGGTCACATTTAGGCCCATGTCATATATGAGTTGTAAATGGTCCACTGAATAGATTGTAGAATGGTTTTCTGTTTTATACAGATGTGGAGGAGAGTGCTATTTCTTCTAGACATCTCATCTTTGATGTGATTGGTGACTAATTTTGGGGTTGTGATCAGAGTTGATTATATCCTACTTATAGCTTCTAGTCAAGATGGGGTGGTTTGTGCATACTCTTGGATAGGAAGACTTGGGGTTGGATCTCTAATTTGGCTCCTCAGAATGTATCACAGAAAGGGTTTAATTGGCCCTTAAAATATTTGGGGGTTTCATTAGAAACTAGGCACACTAAAATCTCTTTACTGTTTCCAATACATCTATAGCATATACCAGGAATGTATTATCACACCTCTTTCTTGATTTTTTTTTCTAGGTGTCTATTTGAAAGTGAAGAGAAGCAAGATATGGAATCCTCCAGACAGCGGCAATAGAGGAATCAAATGACTGGTAATTAATATTATTATTAATTACTGATAATTATGAGGCAAGTTTCTAGCTCTGGACTTTCAGAGGTGTGGTAATACCTTCCCGGTATATAAGGATATATGTCTAGTAGTACATATATTGGCTATAGGTATTTAAGGGCATTGTAAATGCCTTTGTGTTCTACACATGGGTGCACTGCATTTACATTCCAACATACACATTCATCACCATCTCCACTTCCCCAATGGGAAATTTTTGGCTGGTATGGAGGGTATTGTGGCTGGCATAGGGAGAATTGAGGGCATAGGGTCTGTCCTCGCGGAATTGTAATTAGCATTGAAGACATTGTTGCTGTAATACGATGCATTCCGTGATTGTTGTTGTCAGAGGACATTGTGGCTTTTATGGTAACATCGTGACTGGGAATTAGGGATAGTGTGGCTGTCATGAGGACATTGTGACTTTTTTGGAGGCATTGTGATATTTGTGTTGGGATTGTGACTGGTAAAGTGAACAATGAGGGCATTGTGACTTAGTTGGAGATGTGGTATTAAAATGGGCATTGTGTTTGGGAATGTGGTAGTTGTCATGAGAGCATTTTGTTTGTCTTTGGGCATTATTAAGAGGCAATAAGTGAATTGTGGTTGCGATGGTTGTATTCCGAATGGCTAAGAGGGCATGGAGAGTAATGTGGCTGGGATAAGGGACATTTTGGATGTCATGTGGCATAGTGGCTCTCATGAGGGCATTGTTAGATGAATGGGAGCCATTTTGGCTGGTATTTGGCTATTTGGATAAGACATATAGCCGGTGTCATGTGGACATTGTAACTGTCCTCGCAGAATTGTAATTAGCATTAAAGGCATTGTTGCTGTCATTAGATGGCATTGTGACTTAGTTGGAGATGTGGTATTAAAATGGGCATTGTGTTTGGGAAATTGGTAGTTGTCATGAAATCATTTTGTTTGTCTTGGGGCATTATGGTTCTCTTAAGAGGCAATAAGTGAATTGTGGTTGTCATGGTTGTATTCCGAATGGCTAAGGGGGCATTAAGGATAATGTGGCTGGCATTTTGGGACGGCTAAGGGGGCATTAAGGATAATTTGGCTGGCATTGTGGGACTTGTGGCTGTAATAGAGCTTTTGTAGCTGGGATAAGGGACATTGTGGATGTCATGGGGGCATAGTGGCTCTTATGAGTGCATTGTTGCTTGAATGGGAGCCATTGTGGCTGGTATTTGGCTATTTGGATAAGATATATAGTGGGTGTTCTGTGGGCATTTCTTCTTGCATTGGGGGCATTGTGCGTAGAATGGGGGCAATCTAGTTGGAATAGGGCTATTAATGGCATTGTGAAAGGCATGGAGGGCATTGTGCTATTTCTTCATTTTCGTTGGCAAAAGGGGAATTGAGAACATTGTGGCTGTAATGGAGATATTGTGCCTGGGCTCAGGGACAGTGTGGCAGACATGTGGGCATAATGGCTCCAGAGGAACACTGTGGCTGGCACGTGCGCATTGCTGCCATAGGAGGAATTGTGATTGACATAGGGACTTTGTAGTTGTCATGGGAGCGTTGAGGTATGCAAAAAAGGCAGCAAAAAAGCCATTCAGGCCATTGTGGCTGATATGGAGTGCAATGTGGCGTTTGTGGTGGCATTGATGCTGGCATAGATAGAATTGAGGGATTTCTGGTTGTTAGATAAATTTGTAATTGGCACTTAGGGCATTGTGGCTCGCATATGAGTAATTTGGGGATAGTGGCTGTCATGGGGGGCATTGTGGATTTTAGGTAAGCATTGTGTCTGGTAAAGTGGACAATGAGGACATAGTGGTTGTCATGGGGCATTTTAGTTGTCCTGGTTCTATTGATGTTGGCTTAGGGAGCATTGAGGACAATATGGCTGGCATTGAGAGCATTAGATTATCATGGAGCATAGTGGCTGGGATAAGGGACATTGTGGACCTTGCAGATGTCATGGCTGCATTTTGTCTGGGAAATGGGACATTGTTGATTTCATGGGGGCAATTTAGCTGGCATTTAGAGCACAGTGGCTGGCATGGAGGACAATTTACGATCATGGGGGCATTGGGGCTGGCATAAGAGGCATTGGCAGCACTGTGTCTGCGCTAAAGTACATTGTGGCTCGCATAGTGGCATTGTGGCTCCTGGCATAATGACTGCCATGGGACATTGTAGTTGTCATAGGGCTATTGAAGCCATTGTGGCTGTCATGGTTGTATTGCAGTTAACTTAGGCGGCATTGAGAGCAATGTGGTTTGGATAAGGGGCATTGTGAAAGGAATAAGGGACACTGGACTTTGTATCTGTCATGGGGACATTTTAGCTGCCATATGGGATATTGGTTAGAAGCATTATGGCTGTCACGTGGTATTGGATGTAATGGGGGCTTTGTGGTTGGCTGGCAGGGAGGTAGTTGTGGCTAACATTGTGGATATTATGACTGGGATATGGGACATAGCGAGTGTCATGAGGATATTGTGGCTTGCAGGTGTCATTATGGCTGGCACGGGGACTTGTGTCTGTCATGTCTTGGTTAGCAAAGGGGAAAGTGAGTTCATTGTGGCTTTAATAAAGGCATAGTGGCTTGCAAAGGAGCATTGACATTTGGTGGTTTCCATTTTGGCCTTCGGGCTGGCATAAGGGGCATTGACGGCATTGTTGCATGGATAAAGTACATTGTGGTCGCATGATTGTTGATTTTCTGGTGGCTTTGTGGCTGTCATGGAGGGCATTTGACTGTCATAGTGGCATTGTGTCCCTTATAAATGATATTGTGGGTTTCATAAAGGCATAGTCACTCTTATAGGAGCATTATTGCCAGCATTGGGCATTGTAAATGCCTTGGTGTCATTGAGCGCAATGTCATTGTCATTGGCGCATTGTGCCTTACATGGGAGCTTTGTGGCTGTCATGTGGTTAATTGTAGTTTGCATATAGATACTGAGGCCATTGTGTGTTGAATAAAGGACATTTGGGTGGTCATTGTAGCTTGGATAAGGGGTATCACCGGCATTGCTGCTGGGATAAAGTACACTGTAGCTGGCATGGGGACTTTGTGGCTGGCGCATAGTGGCCACTGACCGCGTGGTTGCTGCCATTAAGGCATTTTTGTGGAGATAACGTAGATTGCGTGTGTCATGGGATCAATGGGGGTGTCATGGGGTTTTAGTGACTTAGGAGACCATGTAAATGACATGGGGCATAATGTGGCTATTATAAGAACCTTGTGGCTGGCATGGCACATTGTAGATGGAATAAGGTGCATTGTGGGTGTTATGAGTACATTGTGGCTAACCTGAAAAGCATTGTGGCTTTTTTTAAGGTCTTGTAGCTGGCACGGCAGGCACTACGGTTGTCATGTGGGAATTTTGGTTGGCTTAGCAGGTATTGAAGGCATGGTGATTTGCATAGGGGGCATTGATGACTTTGTGGTTGTCATGTGCGGGAAATGTGGCTGGCACTGAGGACTTTGTGGCTCTCATTGGAGCCATTTAGATGTGGTGGGACAATGTAGCTGTCATAGGTGCATTTTGGCTGTCATTGGAAAATTGTGACTGTTGTGGCTTTTTGATTTAGGGTTTGCGTGGACGATGTTTCTTTTTTTACTATGAGTGGCACAGTATAGTTGATGTGTCTAATTTTCTTTGCCTCTCTAGTGATTTGGCCACAAGTTGCAAGTCAGCATGTAGCTATTTTCGCTACTAGTGATATCACTTTGTGTCTTAACCTGGCGCATGTGAGGTCTTTGTTGAATGTGTGATATTCTTCATGATGACTGATAATAGCTATATTGTGTCCTCTCTAGGTCACATTTAGGCCCATGTAATATATATGAGTTGTAAATGGTCCACTGAATAGATTGTAGAATGGTTTTCTGTTTTATACAGATGTGGAGGAGAGTGCTATTTCTTCTAGACATCTGATCTTTGATGTGATTGGTGACTAATTTTGGGGTTGTGATCAGAGTTGATTATATCCTACTTATAGCTTCTAGTCAAGATGGGGTGGTTTGTGCATACTCTTGGATAGGAAGACTTGAGGTTGGATCTCTAATTTGGCTCCTCAGAATGTATCACAGAAAGGGTTTAATTGGCCCTTAAAATATTTGGGGGTTTCATTAGAAACTAGGCACACTAAAATCTCTTTACTGTTTCCAATACATCTATAGCATATACCAGGAATGTATTATCACACCTCTTTCTTGATTTTTTTTTTCTAGGTGTCTATTTGAAAGTGAAGAGAAGCAAGATATGGAATCCTCCAGACAGCGGCAATAGAGGAATCAAATGACTGGTAATTAATATTATTATTAATTACTGATAATTATCAGGCTAGTTTCTAGCTCTGGACTTTCAGAGGTGTGGTAATACCTTCTCGGTATATAAGGATATATGTCTAGTAGTACATATATTGTCTATAGATATTTAAGGGCATTGTAAATGCCTTTGTGTTCTACACATGGGTGCACTGCATTTACATTCCAACATACACATTCATCACCATCTCCACTTCCCCAATGGGAAATTTTTGGCTGGTATGGAGGGTATTGTGGTTGGCATAGGGAGAATTGAGGGCATAGGGTCTGTCCTCGCGGAATTGTAATTAGCATTGAAGACATTGTTGCTGTAATACGATGCATTCCGTGATTGTGGTTGTCAGAGGACATTGTGGCTTTTATGGTAACATCGTGACTGGGAATTAGGGATAGTGTGGCTGTCATGAGGACATTGTGACTTTTTTGGAGGCATTGTGATATTTGTGTTGGGATTGTGACTGGTAAAGTGAACAATGAGGGCATTGTGACTTAGTTGGAGATGTGGTATTAAAATGGGCATTGTGTTTGGGAATGTGGTAGTTGTCATGAGAGCATTTTGTTTGTCTTTGGGCATTATTAAGAGGCAATAAGTGAATTGTGGTTGCGATGGTTGTATTCCGAATGGCTAAGAGGGCATGGAGAGTAATGTGGCTGGGATAAGGGACATTTTGGATGTCATGTGGCATAGTGGCTCTCATGAGGGCATTGTTAGATGAATGGGAGCCATTTTGGCTGGTATTTGGCTATTTGGATAAGACATATAGCCGGTGTCATGTGGACATTGTAACTGTCCTCGCAGAATTGTAATTAGCATTAAAGGCATTGTTGCTGTCATTAGATGGCATTGTGACTTAGTTGGAGATGTGGTATTAAAATGGGCATTGTGTTTGGGAAATTGGTAGTTGTCATGAAATCATTTTGTTTGTCTTGGGGCATTATGGTTCTCTTAAGAGGCAATAAGTGAATTGTGGTTGTCATGGTTGTATTCCGAATGGCTAAGGGGGCATTAAGGATAATGTGGCTGGCATTTTGGGACGGCTAAGGGGGCATTAAGGATAATTTGGCTGGCATTGTGGGACTTGTGGCTGTAATAGAGCTTTTGTAGCTGGGATAAGGGACATTGTGGATGTCATGGGGGCATAGTGGCTCTTATGAGTGCATTGTTGCTTGAATGGGAGCCATTGTGGCTGGTATTTGGCTATTTGGATAAGATATATAGTGGGTGTTCTGTGGGCATTTCTTCTTGCATTGGGGGCATTGTGCGTAGAATGGGGGCAATCTAGTTGGAATAGGGCTATTAATGGCATTGTGAAAGGCATGGAGGGCATTGTGCTATTTCTTCATTTTCGTTGGCAAAAGGGGAATTGAGAACATTGTGGCTGTAATGGAGATATTGTGCCTGGGCTCAGGGACAGTGTGGCAGACATGTGGGCATAATGGCTCCAGAGGAACACTGTGGCTGGCACGTGCGCATTGCTGCCATAGGAGGAATTGTGATTGACATAGGGACTTTGTAGTTGTCATGGGAGCGTTGAGGTATGCAAAAAAGGCAGCAAAAAAGCCATTCAGGCCATTGTGGCTGATATGGAGTGCAATGTGGCGTTTGTGGTGGCATTGATGCTGGCATAGATAGAATTGAGGGATTTCTGGTTGTTAGATAAATTTGTAATTGGCACTTAGGGCATTGTGGCTCGCATATGAGTAATTTGGGGATAGTGGCTGTCATGGGGGGCATTGTGGATTTTAGGTAAGCATTGTGTCTGGTAAAGTGGACAATGAGGACATAGTGGTTGTCATGGGGCATTTTAGTTGTCCTGGTTCTATTGATGTTGGCTTAGGGAGCATTGAGGACAATATGGCTGGCATTGAGAGCATTAGATTATCATGGAGCATAGTGGCTGGGATAAGGGACATTGTGGACCTTGCAGATGTCATGGCTGCATTTTGTCTGGGAAATGGGACATTGTTGATTTCATGGGGGCAATTTAGCTGGCATTTAGAGCACAGTGGCTGGCATGGAGGACAATTTACGATCATGGGGGCATTGGGGCTGGCATAAGAGGCATTGGCAGCACTGTGTCTGCGCTAAAGTACATTGTGGCTCGCATAGTGGCATTGTGGCTCCTGGCATAATGACTGTCATGGGACATTGTAGTTGTCATAGGGCTATTGAAGCCATTGTGGCTGTCATGGTTGTATTGCAGTTAACTTAGGCGGCATTGAGAGCAATGTGGTTTGGATAAGGGGCATTGTGAAAGGAATAAGGGACACTGGACTTTGTATCTGTCATGGGGACATTTTAGCTGCCATATGGGATATTGGTTAGAAGCATTATGGCTGTCACGTGGTATTGGATGTAATGGGGGCTTTGTGGTTGGCTGGCAGGGAGGTAGTTGTGGCTAACATTGTGGATATTATGACTGGGATATGGGACATAGCGAGTGTCATGAGGATATTGTGGCTTGCAGGTGTCATTATGGCTGGCACGGGGACTTGTGTCTGTCATGTCTTGGTTAGCAAAGGGGAAAGTGAGTTCATTGTGGCTTTAATAAAGGCATAGTGGCTTGCAAAGGAGCATTGACATTTGGTGGTTTCCATTTTGGCCTTCGGGCTGGCATAAGGGGCATTGACGGCATTGTTGCATGGATAAAGTACATTGTGGTCGCATGATTGTTGATTTTCTGGTGGCTTTGTGGCTGTCATGGAGGGCATTTGACTGTCATAGTGGCATTGTGTCCCTTATAAATGATATTGTGGGTTTCATAAAGGCATAGTCACTCTTATAGGAGCATTATTGCCAGCATTGGGCATTGTAAATGCCTTGGTGTCATTGAGCGCAATGTCATTGTCATTGGCGCATTGTGCCTTACATGGGAGCTTTGTGGCTGTCATGTGGTTAATTGTAGTTTGCATATAGATACTGAGGCCATTGTGTGTTGAATAAAGGACATTTGGGTGGTCATTGTAGCTTGGATAAGGGGTATCACCGGCATTGCTGCTGGGATAAAGTACACTGTAGCTGGCATGGGGACTTTGTGGCTGGCGCATAGTGGCCACTGACCGCGTGGTTGCTGCCATTAAGGCATTTTTGTGGAGATAACGTAGATTGCGTGTGTCATGGGATCAATGGGGGTGTCATGGGGTTTTAGTGACTTAGGAGACCATGTAAATGACATGGGGCATAATGTGGCTATTATAAGAACCTTGTGGCTGGCATGGCACATTGTAGATGGAATAAGGTGCATTGTGGGTGTTATGAGTACATTGTGGCTAACCTGAAAAGCATTGTGGCTTTTTTTAAGGTCTTGTAGCTGGCACGGCAGGCACTACGGTTGTCATGTGGGAATTTTGGTTGGCTTAGCAGGTATTGAAGGCATGGTGATTTGCATAGGGGGCATTGATGACTTTGTGGTTGTCATGTGCGGGAAATGTGGCTGGCACTGAGGACTTTGTGGCTCTCATTGGAGCCATTTAGATGTGGTGGGACAATGTAGCTGTCATAGGTGCATTTTGGCTGTCATTGGAAAATTGTGACTGTTGTGGCTTTTTGATTTAGGGTTTGCGTGGACGATGTTTCTTTTTTTACTATGAGTGGCACAGTATAGTTGATGTGTCTAATTTTCTTTGCCTCTCTAGTGATTTGGCCACAAGTTGCAAGTCAGCATGTAGCTATTTTCGCTACTAGTGATATCACTTTGTGTCTTAACCTGGCGCATGTGAGGTCTTTGTTGAATGTGTGATATTCTTCATGATGACTGATAATAGCTATATTGTGTCCTCTCTAGGTCACATTTAGGCCCATGTAATATATATGAGTTGTAAATGGTCCACTGAATAGATTGTAGAATGGTTTTCTGTTTTATACAGATGTGGAGGAGAGTGCTATTTCTTCTAGACATCTGATCTTTGATGTGATTGGTGACTAATTTTGGGGTTGTGATCAGAGTTGATTATATCCTACTTATAGCTTCTAGTCAAGATGGGGTGGTTTGTGCATACTCTTGGATAGGAAGACTTGAGGTTGGATCTCTAATTTGGCTCCTCAGAATGTATCACAGAAAGGGTTTAATTGGCCCTTAAAATATTTGGGGGTTTCATTAGAAACTAGGCACACTAAAATCTCTTTACTGTTTCCAATACATCTATAGCATATACCAGGAATGTATTATCACACCTCTTTCTTGATTTTTTTTTTCTAGGTGTCTATTTGAAAGTGAAGAGAAGCAAGATATGGAATCCTCCAGACAGCGGCAATAGAGGAATCAAATGACTGGTAATTAATATTATTATTAATTACTGATAATTATCAGGCTAGTTTCTAGCTCTGGACTTTCAGAGGTGTGGTAATACCTTCTCGGTATATAAGGATATATGTCTAGTAGTACATATATTGTCTATAGATATTTAAGGGCATTGTAAATGCCTTTGTGTTCTACACATGGGTGCACTGCATTTACATTCCAACATACACATTCATCACCATCTCCACTTCCCCAATGGGAAATTTTTGGCTGGTATGGAGGGTATTGTGGTTGGCATAGGGAGAATTGAGGGCATAGGGTCTGTCCTCGCGGAATTGTAATTAGCATTGAAGACATTGTTGCTGTAATACGATGCATTCCGTGATTGTTGTTGTCAGAGGACATTGTGGCTTTTATGGTAACATCGTGACTGGGAATTAGGGATAGTGTGGCTGTCATGAGGACATTGTGACTTTTTTGGAGGCATTGTGATATTTGTGTTGGGATTGTGACTGGTAAAGTGAACAATGAGGGCATTGTGACTTAGTTGGAGATGTGGTATTAAAATGGGCATTGTGTTTGGGAATGTGGTAGTTGTCATGAGAGCATTTTGTTTGTCTTGGGGCATTATTAAGAGGCAATAAGTGAATTGTGGTTGCGATGGTTGTATTCCGAATGGCTAAGAGGGCATGGAGAGTAATGTGGCTGGGATAAGGGACATTGTGGATGTAATGTGGCATAGTGGCTCTCATGAGTGCATTGTTACATGAATGGGAGCCATTTTGGCTGGTATTTGGCTATTTGGATAAGACATATAGCCGGTGTCATGTGGACATTGTAACTGTCCTCGCAGAATTGTAATTAGCATTGAAGGCATTGTTGCTGTCATTAGATGGCATTGTGACTTAGTTGGAGATGTGGTATTAAAATGGGCATTGTGTTTGGGAAAGTGGTAGTTGTCATGAAATCATTTTGTTTGTCTTGGGGCATTATGGTTCTCTTAAGAGGCAATAAGTGAATTGTGGTTGTCATGGTTGTATTCCGAATGGCTAAGGGGGCATTAAGGATAATGTGTGTGGCATTGTGGGACGGCTAAGGGGGCATTAAGGATAATGTGGCTGGCATTGTGGGACTTGTGGCTGTAATAGAGCTTTTGTAGCTGGGATAAGGGACATTGTGGATGTCATGGGGGCATAGTGGCTCTTATGAGTGCATTGTTGCTTGAATGGGAGCCATTGTGGCTGGTATTTGGCTATTTGGATAAGATATATAGTGGGTGTTCTGTGGGCATTTCTTCTTGCATTGGGGGCATTGTGCGTAGAATGGGGGCAATCTAGTTGGAATAGGGCTATTAATGGCATTGTGAAAGGCATGGAGGGCATTGTGCCATTTCTTCATTTTCGTTGGCAAAAGGGGAATTGAGAACATTGTGGCTGTAATGGAGATATTGTGCCTGGGCTCAGGGACAGTGTGGCAGACATGTGGGCATAATGGCTCCAGAGGAACACTGTGGCTGGCACGTGCGCATTGCTGCCATAGGAGGAATTGTGGTTGACATAGGGACTTTGTAGTTGTCATGGGAGCGTTTAGGTATGCAAAAAAGGCAGCAAAAAAGCCATTCAGGCCATTGTGGCTGATATGGAGTGCAATGTGGCGTTTGTGGTGGCATTGATGCTGGCTTAGATAGAATTGAGGGATTTCTGGTTGTTCGATAAATTTGTAATTGGCACTTAGGGCATTGTGGCTCGCATATGAGTAATTTGGGGATAGTGGCTGTCATGGGGGGCATTGTGGATTTTAGGTAAGCATTGTGTCTGGTAAAGTGGACAATGAGGGCATAGTGGTTGTCATGGGGCATTTTAGTTGTCCTGGTTCTATTGATGTTGGCTTAGGGAGCATTGAGGACAATATGGCTGGCATTGAGAGCATTAGATTATCATGGAGCATAGTGGCTGGGATAAGGGACATTGTGGACCTTGCAGATGTCATGGCTGCATTTTGACTGGGAAATGAGACATTGTTGATTTCATGGGGGCAATTTAGCTGGCATTTAGAGCACAGTGGCTAGCATGGAGGACAATTTACGATCATGGGGGCATTGGGGCTGGCATAAGAGGCATTGGCAGCACTGTGTCTGCGCTAAAGTACATTGTGGCTCGCATAGTGGCATTGTGGCTCCTGGCATAATGACTGTCATGGGACATTGTTGTTGTCATTGGGCTATTGAAGCCATTGTGGCTGTCATGGTTGTATTGCAGTTAACTTAGGCGGCATTGAGAGCAATGTGGTTTGGATAAGGGGCATTGTGAAAGGAATAAGGGACACTGGACTTTGTATCTGTCATGGGGACATTTTAGCTGCCATATGGGATATTGGTTAGAAGCATTATGGCTGTCACGTGGTATTGGATGTAATGGGGGCTTTGTGGTTGGCTGGCAGGGAGGAAGTTGTGGCTAACATTGAGGATATTATGACTGGGATATGGGACATAGCGAGTGTCATGAGGATATTGTGGCTTGCAGGTGTCATTATGGCTGGCACGGGGACTTGTGTCTGTCATGTCTTGGTTAGCAAAGGGGAAAGTGAGTTCATTGTGGCTTTAATAAAGGCATAGTGGCTTGCAAAGGAGCATTGACATTTGGTGGTTTCCATTTTGGCCTTCGGGCTGGCATAAGGGGCATTGACGGCATTGTTGCATGGATAAAGTACATTGTGGTCGCATGATTGTTGATTTTCTGGTGGCTTTGTGGCTGTCATGGAGGGCATTTGACTGTCATAGTGGCATTGTGTCCCTTATAAATGACATTGTGGGTTTCATAAAGGCATAGTCACTCTTATAGGAGCATTATTGCCAGCATTGGGCATTGTAAATGCCTTGGTGTCATTGAGCGCAATGTCATTGTCATTGGCGCATTGTGCCTTACATGGGAGCTTTGTGGCTGTCATGTGGTTAATTGTAGTTTGCATATAGATACTGAGGCCATTGTGTGTTGAATAAAGGACATTTGGGTGGTCATTGTAGCTTGGATAAGGGGTATCACTGGCATTGCTGCTGGGATAAAGTACACTGTAGCTGGCATGGGGACTTTGTGGCTGGCATAGTGGCCACTGACAGCGTGGTTGCTGCCATTAAGGCATTTTTGTGGAGATAACGTAGATTGCGTGTCATGGGATCAATGGGGGTGTCATGGGGTTTTAGTGACTTAGGAGACCATGTAAATGACATGGGTCATAATGTGGCTATTATAAGAACCTTGTGGCTGGCATGGCGCATTGTAGCTGGAATAAGGTACATTGTGGGTGTTGTGAGTGCATTCTGGCTAACCTGAAAAGCATTGTGGCTTTTTTAAGGTCTTGTAGCTGGCACGGCAGGCACTACGGTTGTCATGTGGGAATTTTGGTTGGCTTAGCAGGTATTGAAGGCATGGTGATTTGCATAGGGGGCATTGATGACTTTGTGGTTGTCATGTGCGGGAAATGTGGCTGGCACTGAGGACTTTGTGGCTGTCATTGGAGCCATTTAGATGTGGTGGGACAATGTAGCTGTCATAGGTGCATTTTGGCTGTCATTGGAAAATTGTGACTGTCGTGGCTTTTTGATTTATGGTTTGTGTGGACGATGTTTCTTTTTTTACTATGAGTGGCACAGTATAGTTGATGTGTCTAATTTTCTTTGCCTCTCTAGTGATTTGGCCACAAGTTGCAAGTCAGCATCTAGCTATTTTCGCTACTAGTGATATCACTTTGTGTCTTAACCTGGCGCATGTGAGGTCTTTGTTGAATGTGTGATATTCTTCATGATGACTGATAATAGCTATATTGTGTCCTCTCTAGGTCACATTTAGGCCCATGTCATATATGAGTTGTAAATGGTCCACTGAATAGATTGTAGAATGGTTTTCTGTTTTATACAGATGTGGAGGAGAGTGCTATTTCTTCTAGACATCTGATCTTTGATGTGATTGGTGACTAATTTTGGGGTTGTGATCAGAGTTGATTATATCCTACTTATAGCTTCTAGTCAAGATGGGGTGGTTTGTGCATACTCTTGGATAGGAAGACTTGAGGTTGGATCTCTAATTTGGCTCCTCAGAATGTATCACAGAAAGGGTTTAATTGGCCCTTAAAATATTTAGGGGTTTCATTAGAAACTAGGCACACTAAAATCACTTTACTGTTTCCAATACATCTATAGCATATACCAGGAATGTATTATCACACCTCTTTCTTGATTTTTTTTTTCTAGGTGTCTATTTGAAAGTGAAGAGAAGCAAGATATGAAATCCTCCACACAGCGGCAATAGAGGAATCAAATGACTGGTAATTAATATTATTATTAATTACTGATAATTATCAGGCTAGTTTCTAGCTCTGGACTTTCAGAGGTGTGGTAATACCTTCCCGGTATATAAGGATATATGTCTAGTAGTACATATATTGGCTATAGATATTTAAGGGCATTGTAAATGCCTTTGTGTTCTACACATGGGTGCACTGCATTTACATTCCAACATACACATTCATCACCATCTCCACTTCCCCAATGGGAAATTTTTGGCTGGTATGGAGGGTATTGTGGCTGGCATAGGGAGAATTGAGGGCATAGGGTCTGTCCTCGCGGAATTGTAATTAGCATTGAAGACATTGTTGCTGTAATACGATGCATTCCGTGATTGTTGTTGTCAGAGGACATTGTGGCTTTTATGGTAACATCGTGACTGGGAATTAGGGATAGTGTGGCTGTCATGAGGACATTGTGACTTTTTTGGAGGCATTGTGATATTTGTGTTGGGATTGTGACTGGTAAAGTGAACAATGAGGGCATTGTGACTTAGTTGGAGATGTGGTATTAAAATGGGCATTGTGTTTGGGAATGTGGTAGTTGTCATGAGAGCATTTTGTTTGTCTTGGGGCATTATTAAGAGGCAATAAGTGAATTGTGGTTGCCATGGTTGTATTCCGAATGGCTAAGAGGGCATGGAGAGTAATGTGGCTGGGATAAGGGACATTGTGGATGTCATGTGGCATAGTGGCTCTCATGAGTGCATTGTTACATGAATGGGAGCCATTTTGGCTGGTATTTGGCTATTTGGATAAGACATATAGCCGGTGTCATGTGGACATTGTAACTGTCCTCGCGGAATTGTAATTAGCATTGAAGGCATTGTTGCTGTCATTAGATGGCATTGGGACTTAGTTGGAGATGTGGTATTAAAATGGGCATTGTGTTTGGGAAAGTGGTAGTTGTCATAAAATCATTTTGTTTGTCTTGGGGCATTATGGTTCTCTTAAGAGGCAATAAGTGAATTGTGGTTGTCATGGTTGTATTCCGAATGGCTAAGGGGGCATTAAGGATAATGTGGCTGGCATTGTGGGACGGCTAAGGGGGCATTAAGGATAATGTGGCTGGCATTGTGGGACTTGTGGCTGTAATAGAGCTATTGTAGCTGGGATAAGGGACATTGTGTATGTCATGGGGGCATAGTGGCTCTTATGAGTGCATTGTTTCTTGAATGGGAGCCATTGTGGCTGGTATTTGGCTATTTGGATAAGATATATAGTGGGTGTTCTGTGGGCATTGCTTCTTGCATTGGGGCATTGTGCGTAGAATGGGGGCAATCTAGTTGGAATAGGGCTATTAATGGCATTGTGAAAGGCATGGAGGGCATTGTGCCATTTCTTCATTTTCGTTGGCAAAAGGGGAATTGAGAACATTGTGGATGTAATGGAGATATTGTGCCTGGGCTCAGGGACAGTGTGGCAGACATGTGGGCATAATGGCTCCAGAGGAACACTGTGGCTGGCACGTGGGCATTGCTGCCATAGGAGGAATTGTGGTTGACATAGGGACTTTGTAGTTGTCATGGGAGCATTGAGGTATGCAAAAAAGGCATTCAGGCCATTGTGGCTGATATGGAGTGCAATGTGGCGTTTGTGGTGGCATTGATGCTGGCATAGATAGAATTGAGGGATTTTGGGTTGTTCGATAAATTTGTAATTGGCACTTAGGGCATTGTGGCTCGCATATGAGTAATTTGGGGATAGTGGCTGTCATGGGGGGGCATTGTGGATTTTAGGTAAGCATTATGTCTGGTAAAGTGGACAATGAGGGCATAGTGGTTGTCATGGGGCATTTTAGTTGTCCTGGTTCTATTGATGTTGGCTTAGGGAGCATTGAGGACAATATGGCTGGCATTGAGAGCATTAGATTATCATGGAGCATAGTGGCTGGGATAAGGGACATTGTGGACCTTGCAGATGTCATGGCTGCATTTTGACTGGGAAATGGGACATTGTTGATTTCATGGGGGCAATTTAGCTGGCATTTAGAGCACTGTGGCTGGCATGGAGGACAATTTACGATCATGGGGGCATTGGGGCTGGCATAAGAGGCATTGGCAGCACTGTGTCTGCGCTAAACTACATTGTGGCTCGCATAGTGGCATTGTGGCTCCTGGCATAATGACTGTCATGGGGCATTGTAGTTGTCATAGGGCTATTGAAGCCATTGTGGCTGTCATGGTTGTATTGCAGTTAACTTAGGCGGCATTGAGAGCAATGTGGTTTGGATAAGGGGCATTGTGAAAGGAATAAGGGACACTGGACTTTGTATCTTTCATGGGGACATTTTAGCTGCCATATGGGATATTGCTTAGAAGCATTATGGCTGTCACGTGGTATTGGATGTAATGGGGGCTTTGTGGTTGGCTGGCAGTGAGGAAGTTGTGGCTAACATTGAGGATATTATGACTGGGATATGGGACATAGCGAGTGTCATGAGGATATTGTGGCTTGCAGATGTCATTATGGCTGGCACGGGGACTTGTCTGTCATGTCTTGGTTAGCAAAGGGGAAAGTGAGTTCATTGTGGCTTTAATAAAGGCATAGTGGCTTGCAAAGGAGCATTGACATTTGGTGGTTTCCATTTTGGCCTTCGGGCTGGCATAAGGGGCATTGACAGCATTGTTGCATGGATAAAGTACATTGTGGTCGCATGATTGTTGATTTTCTGGTAGCTTTGTGGCTGTCATGGAGGGCATTTGACTGTCATAGTGGCATTGTGTCCCTTATAAAATGACATTGTGGGTTTCATGAGGGCATAGTCACTCTTATAGGAGCATTATTGCCAGCATTGGGCATTGTAAATGCCTTGGTGTCATTGAGCGCAATGTCATTGTCATTGGCGCATTGTGCCTTACATGGGAGCTTTGTGGCTGTCATGTGGTTAATTGTAGTTTGCATATAGATACTGAGGCCATTGTGTGTTGAATAAAGGACATTTGGGTGGTCATTGTAGCTTGGATAAGGGGTATCACCGGCATTGCTGCTGGGATAAAGTACACTGTAGCTGGCATGGGGACTTTGTGGCTGGCATAGTGGCCACTGACAGCGTGGTTGCTGCCATTAAGGCATTTTTGTGGAGATAACGTAGATTGCGTGTGTCATGGTATCAATGGGGGTGTCATGGGGTTTTAGTGACTTAGGAGACCATGTAAATGACATGGGGCATAATGTGGCTATTATAAGAACCTTGTGGCTGGCATGGCGCATTGTAGATGGAATAAGGTGCATTGTGGGTGTTGTGAGTGCATTGTGGCTAACCTGAAAAGCATTGTGGCCTTTTTTAAGGTCTTGTAGCTGGCACGGCAGGCACTACGGTTGTCATGTGGGAATTTTGGTTGGCTTAGCAGGTATTGAAGGCATGGTGATTTGCATAGGGGGCATTGATGACTTTGTGGTTGTTATGTGGCGGAAATGTGGCTGGCACTGAGGACTTTGTGGCTGTCATTGGAGCCATTTAGATGTGGTGGGACAATGTAGCTGTCATAGGTGCATTTTGGCTGTCATTGGAAAATTGTGACTGTCGTGGCTTTTTGATTTAGGGTTTGCGTGGACGATGTTTCTATTTTTTTACTATGAGTGGCACAGTATAGTTGATGTGTCTAATTTTCTTTGCCTCTCTAGTGATTTGGCCACAAGTTGCAAGTCAGCATCTAGCTATTTTCGCTACTAGTGATATCACTTTGTGTCTTAACCTGGCGCATGTGAGGTGTTTGTTGAATGTGTGATATTCTTCATGATGACTGATAATAGCTATATTGTGTCCTCTCTAGGTCACATTTAGGCCCATGTCATATATGAGTTGTAAATGGTCCACTGAATAGATTGTAGAATGGTTTTCTGTTTTATACAGATGTGCAGGAGAGTGCTATTTCTTCTAGACATCTGATCTTTGATGTGATTGGTGACTAATTTTGGGGTTGTGATCAGAGTTGATTATATCCTACTTATAGCTTCTAGTCAAGATGGGGTGGTTTGTGCATACTCTTGGATAGGAAGACTTGAGGTTGGATCTCTAATTTGGCTCCTCAGAATGTATCACAGAAAGGGTTTAATTGGCGCTTAAAATATTTGGGGGTTTCATTAGAAACTAGGCACACTAAAATCTCTTTACTGTTTCCAATACATCTATAGCATATACCAGGAATGTATTATCACACCTCTTTTTTGATTTTTTTTCTAGGTGTCTATTTGAAAGTGAAGAAAAGCAAGATATGGAATCCTCCAGACAGTAAAAAAAATGACCGTCGGCACAGAATATCGTAAGACCCATTCAAATGAATGGGCAGATGTTTGCCGACTCTTTTGAGCCGCATTTTCGGACGTAATTCGGGGCTAAAACGCCCAAATTACGTCCGTAAATAGTGTGTGTGAACCCAGCCTTACTGTGAGTGGAGGGGCTGATGGTAATTTTACTGTGAGTCCCCCCACAGGTGGTTTCCACCTCTGACCTCCAATTGAAATTAATAGTAGGAAGAAAATAGCTGTGGCACTCGTTTGGAGCTTTTTTTGCTGTGTCTTTTGCATTCGCTTCAACGGCTTAAAAAAAAACGCTAAAAAAAACCCCATCAAATAACGCTGTCAATTCAAAATCAGATTTTTTTCTGCCTTACAAAAAACGCTGTGTGAACATACCCTAAGAATGTAGTGCTTATTTTTAGCTATTTTCTGTCTTTCTCTAAACAATTTTTGGTAGGGGGGCCCTGAGGAATTTTTTTTTTCCAGTGGTGGCTCAAGTCCGAAAAGGTTGGGAAACTCTGTAGCAGGCTACAGTGGCGCCTGCAGCCTATGAGGCGCAGGGACAGGATCCCTGCGCAGTCGGCGTGATGACATCTCTGGATCAAGCCGGCCTACTCAAGGATCCTGTCAGGTGGAGGTGGGGGGCAGTATGGCACTGTCTACAAGGGGGAGGTGGGGGCTGTATGTCACTTTCTACAATGGGGAGGTGGGTGCTGTATGACACTGTCTACAAGGGGGCGGTGGGGGGCACTGTGTACAAGAGGGAGGTGGGGCTGTATGACACTACAAGGGGCAGATGGGGGGCTGTATGGCACTACAAGGGGCAGATGGGGCCTGTATGACACTACAAGGGGCAGATAGCGGCTGTATGGCACTGTCTACAAGGAGGAGGTGGAGGATTATGGCACTGTCTACAGGGAGGCTGTACGGCACAATCTACAGGGGGCACTTTCTACTAGGGGGGCTGTGGGGGCATTATACTCTGTGGAGGACATCATACTGTGTAGGGGCACTACAGGGGGCAATATAATGTGTGTGGCACTTAGGGGGCATAACACTGTGTGGGCACAATTAGAGGACAAAATACTGTGTCCTTGAAGGCGTTATAATATATTACATTATTAAATATTATTATTATACTGTGTGTGGGGCACTAAAGGGGTATTACACTGTGTGGGGCACTAAAGGGGCATTACACTGTGTGGGGGCACAATATAGGGCATTATACTGTGGGGAGGAATTATGCTTTTTTATGGGGCATTTTTTATAATGGCGTGGGGCGCCGAAAGATAATTTTGCACGGGGCGCCATCTACCCTAAGGCCGGCCCTGAATGGAGCCATCCTGTATTTGGTGATTTGGATCCACACATGGTCTCCATGACAACCCTGCAACTGACAAAAATCACATCAGGAAGTTGGCAGTTTTACTTCATGGGCTTTGGGTCTGTGTCTTGAAGTGATCATATCTCCGCACAGAAGTAAGTTATTAAATGATCTTTTTCACGTTTTCAGTGTACATTAAGGGTATTTTGTCTTCTGGTGGACATCTCTTTAGTATCAGGACAGGTTATTTGTAACATGACTTATGTAAGCCATAACACCTAAAGAACAGGTCCCTCTTTGGCTAGGGCTACATGACAAAATACAATCGCCCACAAAGCGACTTCAGTGCTTCGCTATAGAAACAAAGTCACGAGGTTCCTTGCAACTATGGCATAAAGTCCGCCATTGGTTGACATTTTTTTTACGGTTGCAAAGTCACTTGCGACTTTTTCTTCCATTGGGAAACATGAAGGGAGAATTGCTAAGCAAAATGCGCCAAGAAAGTGGAGTAAATAGCCTTACACCAAATTAATTATGTTTTAGACACTTTTTGCGGCCCGAGGCGTTCTCGGGCCGTTTTTGCCGAGTTTTGCGACGCGGTTTCCGCGTCAAAATACCCCGTGTGAACATAGCCTAAAGCGTCTTTTTTTCAATTTTTTTCTTTCAGTTTTAATTATAAATTGTATATAGTTGTAGTAAACAAAGTTTTATTGTAGGTTACAATTTCTGTTAACCTCTTGGCAACATCCACCGTACGTGTACGATGGATGTGCGCCCTCACAATATAGCGCTTTCTATTGAAGTGAATGGGAGAAGGCGGCTGCAATACCTGTGAATCGCCTTTACATCTGTGTCGACGATTCATAGTGAGCAAGTAGAAATGAAGAGTAAGCAGCTATTGATGATGTTTTTTTTTTTTTTTTAGGGACTGGATAACCCCTTTAATTACAAAAAAACAGTAAAAGGCCGGATTCACACGAGCGTGTGCGTTTTGCGCACGCAAAAAACGCGCTGTTTTGCGCGCGCAAAAGGCACTTAACATCTCCGTATGTCAGCCCCGTATGATGCGCGGCTGCGTGATTTTCGCACAGCCGCCATCATTATGACACTCCAATTTGATGTTTGTAATCAGAAAAGCACGTGGTGCTTTTCTGTTTTCATTCATAGTTTTACAGCTGTTGCGCGAATCACGCTCGTCCCACGGAAGTGCTTCCGTGTGGTGCGCGTGATTTTCATGCACCCATTGACTTCAATGGGTGCGTGATGCGCAAAATACGCGCAAAGAACGGACATGTCGTGAGTTTTTCGCAGCGGACTCACGCTGCGTAAAAATCACGCAACTGTCTGCACAGCCCGATAGACTAATATAGGTCCGTGCGACACACGTGAAAATCACGCGCGTCGCACGGACCTGTATCCCGTTCGTCTGAATAAGCCCTTACTTTAAGAAATAAACCTTTTACCATTTTTCATGTAAAATAATAAAAAAAAATATGTAATTGGTATTGCCGCATCCGTAAAAATCCAAACTATTAAAATATTACGGAATTTAACGCGCACTGTTATCACCGTAGGGAAAAAAAAATCACTATGTCAGGATTGCTGTTTTTTGGTTACCTTGCTCCTCAAAAAAATGTAATAAAAAGTGATCAAAATGTTGTTTGTACCCCAAAATGGTACCAATAAAGAATACAACTCACCCCGCAAGAAAACAAACCCCAAGGCCAGGTTCCCACGTAGCGTAAAATTCCACAGCATTTACAGTAGAAGCAAAGTGGATGAGATTCCGAAAATCTAATGCCCACGCTGCGGGGAAGAAACGCAGCGTAAACTTTAAGAAATTGATCTGCGGTGCAGAATTTAATTCCGCAGCATGTCAATTTATGCTGCGTTTTTGTTGATTTTCCACCACAATGTGGTGCGGTTTTTGGACGGAATGTACTACGAGTTCCAGGTCAGATACGCTTCGTGGTTTTTACGCAGCGTATCCATCCCGTGGGAACCAGGCAAATGCGCACGATACTTATTACATGCGGGAAAAACGCAACGTAATACAGTACCAGCATAAACAATGAGATTCCAGGAAATCTACATGCTGCGGTATTTTCCCGCACATAAATTGTCCTGCGGTGCGGATTTTAAAATGACGAATTCTATCTGCCTAGTGCAGAGGAAAATCGCACCAAAACATGCAGCATGAAAACACTGCAATTTACGGTACAGCAAAGCGAATGAGATTTAGCAAATCTTAGCCACATCAATTTAGGCTGTGTATTCTAAACGGAGATGCTGCATTTTTGGCCCATAGACTTGAATGTGGAGCATAAATTCCACACTAAAATATGCAAGTTAAGTTTTAAACAGTGTTTACACAGCGGAAACTCAGTTGAAAACCGCTGAAAATCTGAAGGTGCACATATAGTTTGCTATAATCAATTCTTGACACTAAATCGCAGCGTTTCTGCAGCAATGTGCGCAGCAAAAATTCACTATTTGCTGAGGATTTCTGAGAAAGATTTGTAACCATTTTTTGACAGAAAATCTGCAGTGTATCCGGTGTGTGGGAAGATACCCTAAGGCCGGGTTTATACGTTTTGCGTGCGCAAATGGCACTTAACAGATCCGTGTGTCAGCCCCGTATGATGCGCGACTGCGTGATTTTCGCGCACCCGCCTTCATTATGACTCTCCGTTTGGATGTTTGTAAACAGAAAAGCACGTGGTGCTTTTCTGTTTTCATTCATCCTTTTCAGTGCTGTTGCGCGAATCACGCTTGTCCCACGGAAGTGCTTCCGTGTGACATGCGTGGTTTTCACGCACCCATTGACTTCAATGGGTGCGTGATGCGCGAACAGCGCACAAATATAGAACAGGTCGGGAGTTTTTCGCAGCTGACTGACGCAGCGTAAAAATCACGCACCTGTCTGCACGGACCCATAGACTATCATAAGTCTGTGCGACGCGCGTGAAAATCACGTGCGCTGCACGAACGTATAACACGCTCGTGTAAATGAGCCCTAAGGGTCAGTTCACACTGCATTTTTTGGTGCTTATATTGACGTGGTGCGATTTTAACAGCTCTGAATCAGCGCCCTAAATCGCCCCGCATTGATTTTAAAGAGAGGCAGATGCAGTGTTTTTCCTGGGCGGCATGCTTTTTCTTTGGATTGGTTTCCACCTCTGACCATTAAGGGCAATGGGAGGCAGAAAAAAAACCGCAATGCTCGTTAAGGGCATGGCCCCACGTGGCGGTTTTCCTCCGCAGCTGTCCGCATCAATGCCGCAGAGAATCTGCGTTGCAGATTTTGCGGCGGATCTGCCCAAAATGTGCAGTAAATTGATGCGGACTAGCTGCTGCGTACTGCGGTAAAAGTGCTTCCCTTCTCTCTATCAGTGCAGGATAGAGAGAAGGGACAGCACTTTCCCTAGTGAAAGTAAAAGAATTTCATACTTACCGGCCGTTGTCTTGGTGACGCGTCCCTCTTTCGGCATCCAGCCCGACCTCCCTGGATGACGCGGCAGTCCATGTGACTGCTGCAGCCTGTGATTGGCTGCAGCCGTCACTTAGACTGAAATGTCATCCTGGGAAGCCGGACTGGAGACAGAAGCAGGGAGTTCTCGGTAAGTATGAACTTCTATTTTTTTTACAGGTTGCTGTATATTGGCATCGGTAGTCACTGTCCAGGGTGCAGAAACAGTTACTGCCGATCGCTTAACTCTTTCAGCACCCTGGACAGTGACTATTTACTAACGTCTCCTAGCAACGCTCCCGTAATTACGGGAGCCCCATTGACTTCCTCAGTCTGGCTGTAGACCTAGAAATACATAGGTCCAGACAGAATGAAGAAATGTCATGTCAAAAAAGCAAGACGCATCCGCAGCACACATAACATGTGCATGACATCTGCAGACTTCATTGCGGAATTTAGAATCTCCATTGAAGTCAATAGAGAACTTCCGCAATGAGTCCGCAACCAGTCCGCCACTGGTCCGCAACATCCATTGTATTCTGCGGACACCAAATTCCGCACCGCAGCCTATGCTCCGCAGCGGAATTTTCAGCCACGTCTAAATGAAGCCTACTAAAAAGAAGTGGAAGGCAATGGAGAAACGGCTCCGCTGCGGATTAACGCTGCGGAGTGTCCGCAGCAGAATTCAAGAGCAATTCGGCCACGTGCGGCTTTGCCCTAAAAGTAATTTTGGCCTCTTCTTTTTTTTTTTTTTTTTAAAAGAGGCTCTGTCACCACATTATAAGTGCCCTATCTCCTACATAAAGAGATCGACGCTATAATGTAGGTGACAGCAGTGTTTTTTATTTACAAACAACGATCTGTTTTCACCACTTTATCATTGATTTTAGATTTATGCTAATGAGTTTCTTAACCCCTTAGTGTCTAAGCCTGTTTTGGCCTTCAGGACCAGCCCCATTTTTGCAAATCTGACATGTGTCACTTTATGTGGTAATAACTCCAGAATGCTTTTACCTATCCAAGCGATTCTGCGATTGTTTTCTCGTGACATGTTGTACTTTATGATACTGAAAAAATGTTGTCATTAAATTCAATATTTATTTGTAAGAAACGCCAAGATTTAGAGAAAATTAGCAAAAATTAGCATTTTTCTAAATTTTAATGTATTTACTTGTAAAACAGATAGTAATACCACACAAAATACATACTAGTTTATATTTCCCATATGTCTACTTTATGTTTGCGTCGTTTTTTGAACATTCTTTTATTTTTCTAGGACGTTACAACGCTTAGAACTTTAGCAGCAATTTCTCATATTTTCAAGAAAATTTCAAAAGGCTATTTTTTCAGGGACCAGTTCAGTTCTGAAATGGCTTTGAGGGCCTTATATATTAGAAAGTCACCATAAATCACCCCATTTTGAAAACTGCACCCATCAAAGTATTCAAAACAGCATTCACAAAGTATTTTAGCCCTTTAGGCGTTTCACAGGAATTAAAGCAATGTAGAGGTGAAATTTACAAATTTCATTTTTTTTCTTCAAAAATTCATTTGTAATACATTTTTTCTGTACCACAGAAGGTTTTACCCAAGAAATGCAACTCAATATTTATTGCCCAGATTCTGCAGTTTTTAGAAATACCCCACATGTGGCCCTAGCGCGGTCATGGACTGAAACACAGCCCTCAGAAGCAAAGGAGCACCTAGTGGATTTTGGGCCTCTATTTTATTAGAATATATTTTAGGTACCATGTCAGGTGTGAGGAGGCCTTGTGCTGCCAAAACAGTGGAAACACCCCAAAAGTGACCCCATTTTGGAAACTATACCCCTCAAGGAATTTATCTATGGGTATAGTTAGCATTTTGAACACACAGTTTTTTTGCTAAATTTATTTGAATTAGTATGTGAAGGTGAAAATCTACTTTTTTTGTGAAAAAATTAGGAAATTTTAAATTTTTACAAGGAATAAAGTAGAAAAAACACCCCAACATATGTAAAGCAATGTCTTCCGATTATAGCAATACCCCATATGTGGTAATAAATTGCTGTTTGGACCCACAGCAGGCCTCAGAAGAGAAGGAGCACCATTTGGATTTTGGATTTCTGATTTTGCTGGAATAGTTTTCAGTGCCGTGTCGCGTTTGCAATGCACTGGAGGGAATAAAACCGTGGAAACCCCCCAATAGTGACCCCATTTTGGAAACTATACCCCTCAAGGAATTTATCTAGGGGTATAGTTAGCATTTTGAACCCACAGTTTTTTTGCTAAATTTATTTGAATTAGTATGTGAAGATGAAAATCTACTTTTTTTCTGAAAAAAGGTAGCCATTTTTAATTTTTACAAGGAATAAAGGAGAAAAAGCGCCCCAACATTGTAAAACAATTTCTCCTGATTACGTAAATACCCCATATGTGGTAATAAACTACTGTTTGGACCCACACCGGGGCTTAGAACGGAAGGAGCGCTATTTGGCTTTTGGAGCTCAAATTTAGCTGGAATGTTTTTGGGTGTCATGTCGAATTTGCAAAGCCCCTGAGAGACCGAAACAGTGGAAGCCCCCCAAAAGTAACCCCATTTGGGAAACTACACCACTTAAGGAATCTATCTAGGGGTATAGTGAGCATTTAGGCCCCACACGTCTTTTGCAGAATTTATTAGAATTAGGCCGTGAAAATTAATATCAACATTATTTCCACTAAAATGTTGAATTTTTTCAATTTCACAAAGGATAAACGAGAAAATGCACCCCAACGTTTGTAAAGCAATTTCTCCCGAGTACGGCAATACCCCACATGTGGTCATAAATGTTTTTTCATTAGAAAGTAATTAACCCTTTACGAACTGATTCATGTTTTGCTTTTTCGTTTTTCCTCCCCGCTTTCCAAGAGCCACTACTTTTTTATTTTTCTGTCAATAGAGCGGTGTGGGGGCTTATTTTTTGCGGGACGAGCTGTCGTTTTTATTGGTACCATTTTTTGGTACGATGCCATATCGGTGGACATAAACGGCTGTTTGGGCACGCTGTAGGGCTCAGAAGGGAGGGACGCCATTTGGCTTTTGGAGCGTATATTTTGCTTGGTAGTAGCTCTGCCGTTTTGCTAGTATTTCGGTTTAGAATGTGGGGGCACATGTAGGCTGGGCAGAGTACATCAGGGGCATAATAAGAGGGTATAATAATGGGGTAAATAAATAATAATTCACAGATATGTGGCCGGTGTCGCACTGATAAATGGCGCCCGATCTTATCCACTTTTGGAACGCTCTGCACATTTTGCATCGCCATAATCTGGGAGCCGGAACTTTTTTTATTTTTTCACCACCGGAGCCGTGTGAGGGCTTATTTGTTGCGGGACAATCTGTAATTTTCATTGGTACCATTTTGGGGTACATGCGATTTTGTTGATCACTTTTTATTCAATTTTTCAGCAAGCCAGGTGACCAAAAACCATCAATTCTGACAATGATTTTTATTTATTTTTGACGGCGTTTACCCTGGGCTATAAATGACTATTATACTTTATTCTGCGGGTCGGTACGATTACGGCGATACCATATGTATATACGTTTTTTTATGTTTTGCAGCGTTTGAGCAATAAAATAACTTATTTAGAAAATAATGTATTTTCTGTGTCACCATATTCTGAGAGCCATAACTTTTTTATTTTTCAGTCAAAAAAGCTGTGTAAGGGCTTGTTTTTTGCGGGACGGGTTGTAGTTTGTATCGGTACTATTTTGGCGTACATGCGACTTTTTGATCACTTTTTATTACATATTTTGTGAGGGGTGGTGACCAAAAAATAGTGATTTTGGCATTGTTTTTCGTTTATTTTTTTTGCGGCGTTCACCGTGCGGGAAAAATAATATTATAGTTTTATAGTTGGGGTCGTTACGAACGCGGTGATACCAAATATGTGTACTTTTTTTTTACGTGTTCATTTTTTTTCCTATAATGAAAGACTTATTATAGGAAAAAAAGCAGTTCTTGTTTATGTCACTTATAACTTTTATTTTTACACTTTTTTTAAAACATTTTTATTCTTTTTTTTACTTTTTTCACTTGTCCCACTAGGGGACACTTAGACCTGCAGCTCTGATCGCTGCTGGAATACATTACACTACACACGTAGTGTAATGCATTTCAACTGTCATTGTGACGTGACAGTCACACTGACAGGAAGCCTACGACGACCACCCTCGGGGTGGTCCTCATAGGCTTCTGTACATGGCAACCCGGAAGCCATTGTCTGGCGTCCGGTTGCCATGGGTACCATCGCCAGCCCCCGTGATTTCACATGGGGGCTGCCGATCGGCGCTAAAGACCTTAATTGTGGCGTTCAAAATCGAGCGCCGCAATTAAGGGGTTAACTGCCGATATCAGCGGCGACAGGCCGCTGATCGGCAACGGGGAGAGCAGGGCTGACACCCTGCACAGTTAACCGCCGCTGCGGTGTAGCGCCGCGCGGCGGTTAACTGTCAAAGCACTGACGTAACTGTACGTCAAGGTGCGCGAACTTACTGCTCACCATGACGTACAGTTACGTCATGGTGCGTTAAGGGGTTAATGCCCAAGTGAGCGTGTTTTTACTTCAGACCAAGTGAGCGTTGTGCAGAGGAGTGTATGACGCTGACCAATCAGTGACCAATCAGCGTCATACACTCCTCTCCATTCATTTAGGCAGCGCATAGGGATCCTTTTAGGTTGTGCGGTCTTATACTAACACATTAACGATACTGAAGTGTTTAGACAGTGAATAGACATTCCACGGGATGTCTATTCACAATCTATGCATTTCTATGTGTTTCTGTGGTAGTTACAGCAGAGGAAGTGTAATCTCGCGTGATTACGCCGTAAATGACAGGTTACAACGAGATTACGCTTCCTCTGCTGTAACTACTACAGACAGAGTAACGAAGTGCAGAGATTGTGAATAGACATCCCGTGGAATGTCTATTCACTGTCTAAACACTTCAGTATCGTTAATGTGTTACTATAAGGCCGGATTCTCACGAGCGTGTGCCTTTTGCGCACGCAAAAAATGAGGCGTTTTGCGTGCACAAAAGGCACTTAACAGCTCCGTGTGTCATCCCCATATGATGCGCGGCTGCGTGATTTTCGCGCAGCCGCCATCATTATGACACCCCGTTTGGATGTTTATAAACAGAAAAGCATGTGGTGCTTTTCTGTTTACATTCACAGTTTGACAGCTGTTGCCCGAATCACGCTCGTCCCACGGAAGTGCTTCCGTGTGGTGCGCGTGATTTTCACGCGCCCATTGACTTCAATGGGTGAGTGATGCGCGAAATACGCCCAAAGAACGGACATGTCGTGACTTTTTCGCAGCGGACTCACGCTGCATAAAAATCACGCAGCTGTCTGTACGGCCCCATAGACTAATATAGGTCAGTGCGACGCGCGTGAAAATCACTCGCGTTGCACGGACGTATATCCCGTTCGTCTGAATAAGCCCTAAGACAGCACATACTGATCTAAAAGGATCCCTATGCGCTGCCTAAATGAATGGAGAGGAGTGCATGACGCTGATTAATGAATGGAGAGGAGTGCATGACGCTGATTGGTCAGCGTCATACACTCCTCTGTACAACACCCACTTGGTCTAAAGTAAAAACACGCCCACTTGGACATTAAGAAACTCATTAGCATAAATCTAATAAAGTGGTGAAAACAGATCGTTTTTTTAAATAAAAAGCACTGCTGTCACCTACATTATAGCGCCAATCTCCTTATGTAGGAGATAGGGCACTTATAATGTGGTGACAGAGCCTCTTTAACCAAAAACCCCACGTGTTGTGGTCGTATCAGGGTTCATAGGTAGACCAAGGCCAGTTTCAGACTAGCGTAACACGTTTTTTTAAAACCAGACTTAGGCTTCATGCACACGACCGTGCTCGTAATTACGACTCGTAATTACGAGCACGGGCGGGCACGGCCGGCCACGTCCAGCCGGCCGCTTTTGCGAGCCGTGCTCCCATTATAAAGTATAGGAGCACGGCCCGTAAAATGAAAAAATAGAACATGTTCTATTTTTTTAACGGCACGGGCACCTTCCCGTGAGAAAACGGGAAGTTGCCCGTGACTAACAGAAGTCTATGGGCCCGTTATTCCGGGTCGTAATTACGACCCGCAATAACGGGTGTTTTTACGGTCGTGTGCATGAGGCCTTAGTCATCTTTTATTATATAAAAGCAGTAAGGCTAGATTCACCCGGGCATTGTGCATCTCGGACGTGAAAAACTGTAGTTTTTCACGTCTGAGGTGCATCCGTGCTCTGCACTGCGGGATGCGAAATCACGCATCCCCCATAGACTAGAGTCTCTGGAGGGATGCGTGACAAAATAGGACATGTCCTATTTTCTTACAGACCCTTCACATGGTCTGTTGAAACAACGGCCGTGTGAACGACCAGATTGAATTATATAGGTCCGTATGACGGCCGTTGAAACAAGGCCGTCACACGGACGTTTAACACGTTCGTGTGAATAAGGCCTTAGTCTTATGAACTTTTCCACTATGTACACTTTTTGTATCCAATTTTGATTTTTATTGCTCCAGTGCATTTAAAATTAAAAATGAAGCCACCTTGTAAATCTTGTAAATTCCCTACCGATACGTGTCTACAGGTCCTATGCAGGTCTTAGGGTCTCCATGGTAACTGACACTAAACAAACCCTTTTACGTGTAGTCTTATTCCGCAGTCATACTCCCTTTCATTTGTCCCATTTTTCTCGCTAACCTACTGAATGTATATTAGGACCAATTAGAGGATAGATGGAGTGAAGTATAACTGCAGAATCAGACTGGACGGGATCTGATTGAGGTATAAGGCTGGGTTCACACGACCATGTTACGTCCGTAATGGACGGAACGTATTTGGGCCGCAAGTCCCGGACCAAACACAATGCAATTTTAAACGTTTGATGATAGTGTAGTGTAGTTACTCTTTAAATATAACACATTTTGAAGCTGGCATGTACTCAGTAAAGTATCTGATGGCACTGACATAAAAAAGGAAACAAAAAAGGAGCAGGTCACATTGTTGGCTAAATAAAAATAGAACTCAACATTTATGTCAAACATACAGTAAAAGCATGAAAAGTATAAAAGTAAAATGTATTAATCTGTTTGTCATCAGAACCCTACTCTCAATACATTAAAGGAAAACCGTCTAAAAATAAATTAAAAAAGAAAAAAAAACTCGCACTGCTACTACAAATAATTAGTTTTGCTACAAAAAAAGTGGCCTGGTTGCCCATAACAACCAATAATTTAGGTTGCTTTATGATTATAGGTAGAATTCTGATTATTGTAACTAACATTGTGACATCATCATGGAGCTTATAATTCCCTACTGTGTACATGCATGATGAAGTAACTAGCAGGAACTCCACTGTGCCTATGATCCTCGGTATACGTTTTCTTCATGTAAGTACAATGTTTCTTTTTTAGGCCCTGTTCACACAAAGTTTTTTGGGCGCTGACTTTGATGAGGAATCCGTATCAGAATCAGTGCTAAAAAAAACAGCCAAAATCGACCCCTTTGATTTCAATCGGAGGCAGAGGCGTGTTTTTTTTCCCCCAAGCAGCTTATAGCCTCTTGCGGGGAAAAAAAGTGGCAAGTCGTGGTTTCCGCCACTGACCTCCCATTAAGAAGCAGAAAAACCCCACGCCGCCCGCTTCTGAGCATTTTTAACGTTGTTTTTACCTTCAGTTGCCCATGGCAAAAAACGCCACGAAATATGCTGCATAAAACGCAGGGAAAAAAGCGCAGGCAGGTCACACACAGTCTGCCTCAAAATTCCTGAAGTCTGCCTGCAAAAAACTCTGTGTCAACAAGGCCTAAGAATGAAATATGATATGAACTGTAACAATGTATTGCCCTGTACCCATTAGTTGAACGCAAACTCTGCTGGGAATGTCCAGGAGACTCTTATAAAAAGGGGAGGCCTCCTGGAAGAGTAGGCTCTTCTGGGGGCCATGCTGTCAGTGATGTGCAGGTAGAAGGGAAAAACATATACAAAAATAGAAAAAAAAGGTATCCACACATACACTTATACTGTACAGCATTCATAGGGTTCTATTGTGCAGACTTATGCAAAATATTTCCTTTTGACTGATGATTGACAGTATTGCGTCTGGATAACTTTTTTCTTAGGATACTGCAAAGTGTATGCCACTATGTTTCATAATGGACGTCAATGGACAACAAATCATAGGTATACGTTTGCATACATTTAAACAGTATGGGTGTATTCACACGTGGTCATATCGTGGTTTTGCTTAAATTTTGATGTGATGTCATCCCAACATGTGAATATTCCCTATATGTTTGGATCCTACTGAAGAGACAAAAGATAAAATGTAAAGTGACTGTTGCAAGGGAAATGTATCACTACATACCGGCCGTTCAAACGAATAACTATCCATGTAATGAATGGAAGCGCCGGATTCAGCAGAGCCGGCCAGCTGCCACTATGACGTCCATGTGTCCTAATATGCATATGCACAGGCAATGGCATAATTACCTCTGTAGCAGCCGTAACGGGCACGCATTCCCCCGCTATGGCTGCTACAACACGACGCCACTAAAGGGGTTGTTCCTACTAAAGACATGCATCCCCTATCCACAGGATAGGGGGATACATGTGGGTACGCTGGGATGCCCAGCGATAAGGAGAACGAGGCAAAGTCCCCCGAAATTCTCCATGACAAACCTCGGACTTCCGGGGGGTTTGTCGGCAGCTCCATAGAAATTAATTGTGCACTGGTCGCGCTTGTGCGCATGCGTGACCAGCGCTCCTTTCATTTTTATTGAACTGCGCTGACCCCGGAAGTCTGAGATTTCTCATGGAGACCTTCGGGGGACTTTCGATCCCCTGTTCTCCTTATCGCTGCCAGCGATCACTCATGTATCCCCTATCCTTGTTCTTGATAGAGGTAACCCAGATGACTTAGGGTGTAGTAGCTAGGGGTGCAGAGTTAGCAGTTGCACCTGGGCACTGTAGCCCAAAGACCCATTTGAAACATAGCATACAATTAATATACATGGAACATGGTAGGTGTGGGGGGGGGGGGGGTCCTGTTACAAATTTTTGCACTTCTGTTGATGACATATTCCACAAAAAATTGACACAGTAAACAACACAGTACAAGCATAATACACTCCCAAAAAACACAAACATAAGAAAAAGAAAGCAAATCAAGGAATATATGAAATTCTCCCACACCAAGTAATTTAACGTTCACTCTTTTTTACAAAGATATAATAAAAAGCACACTCAAAATAGAGCCTTTAAAACACGTAAAGGCTATGTACATGTTTAAAGATAATTTTCCTTTAATTAATCAATGTTTTATTTGATTTTAAACAACTTTTAAATTTTATTTAAAAAAAAATTGACTTTTTGAGATACAGCTTCTATGTATTTTTTATACATGTTAGCTGTATCCTGCCGTCAAAGCCGATTCGGTCAGGTCAGAAGGTTCATGAATTTAGGTGTAATCATTATGAGCTGGATCCTGCGTGACTTAACCAGCTTTCACCGGACCTGTGAGTTTAGCTGAGCTGTCGGAATGGGCTTTGACGACAGGATACAGCGTCTATGTATACAGGATACATGGAAGCTGCATCTCAAAAAGTAAAAAAAATAATTATACTGTCGGTGATGATTCAACAATTTTAGGCCGTATTCAGATGAACGTACGTAGAATACGTGTCCGTGTGACAGCCATTAAAACAACGGCCGTCACACGGACGCATGTATTTCAATGAGACCGTTCACATGGTCGTTGTTTCAACAGACTGTGTGAAGGGTCCGTTGACACATAGAACATGTCCTATTTTCTTCCGTTTTCACGGATCTGTCCATAGACCTAAGTCTATGGGGATACGTGAAAACGGGATCTCCACGGGGCTACTCAGACGTGAAAAAATTTGATTTTTCATGTCCGATTTTCCCTACGTTCGTCTGAATAAGGCTTAAGAGTGTGTAGAGACACAGCCGTTTGACAAGAGGAAAGGCAACACCCAGTTGTCAATTTATATCCAGTAGGAATAACACATACCTCCCAAATGCCCCGGATTCAGAGGGACAGTTCCGGATTCCGGGCGGTGTCCTGCTGTCCCGGGCGGCCAGGGGTATATCTTGCTGTTAACTGTGTCTGCATCCTCAGGACGCAGATACAGTTGAACCCAGTGCTTAAGTAGGGAACCATCAGATCCCTGCTGCAGCATTAGTTCAGAGCGAAGGAGCAGAGGGAGCTCCTCCACTCGCCGAGGACTCCCTGGGCACAGCGCTACTTTAAGCACTGTGCCAGGGGAAGCCCTTGACGTCCCTGTCCATTTACGGACGGTGACATCAGGGGCTACTCCTGGAGCAGAATCCCCTGACAGAGCGTCGGCAACGCTCTGGCAGGGGATTCCGCTCCATAAATAGCCCTTGACGTCAGTTTCCATGCATTAAAGTCCCAATGGCACCATCTACAGTGGGGGGCACTATCTACATGGACACTGTGGTGCTATATATGGGCACTATTCTAAAGGGGACACTGTGGCACGGTCTACATGGGCACTGTGGCACTATCAGGGCACTTTATATGTGGGCACTAGCACTATGGGCAGTTAAGGGGGCATTATAATGTATGGGGAAGCTGTGGGGGCATTATACTGTATGGGGAAGCTGTGGGGGCATTATACTGTATTGTGGCAGCAATGGGGGCATTATACTGTATGGGGCAGCTATGGGGGAATTATACTGTATGGTGGCAGGTATGGAGGAATTATACTGTATGGGGCATCTATGGCAGCTAGGGGGCATTATACTGCATGGGGCAGCTTTGGGGGCATTATGCTGTATGGGGGCAGCTTTGGGGGCATTATGCTGTATGGGGCCATTATGCTGTATGGGGGCAGCTATGGGGGGCATTATGCTGTATGGGGGGCATTATGCTGTATGGGGCAGCTATGGGGGGCATTATGCTCTATGGAGCAGCTATGAGGCACATTATGCTGTATGGGAGATTTTTTGGGGCATTATACTTAATGGTGCAATCTGTGTGGGCATTATATTGTATGAGGGCATCTGTGTGGGCAATATACTGCATGGGAGAACCTGTGTGGGCATTATAATGTATGGGGGCATCATGCAGTATGGGAGATTTTTTTGGGGCATTATACTTAATGGGGCAATCTGTGTGGGCATTATATTGTATGAGGGCATCTGTGTAGGCAATATACTGCATGGGAGAACCTGTGTGGGCATTATAATGAATGAGGGCATCTGTGGGCATCCCACCGTATGGGGCATTATGCAGTATGGGAGATTTTTTGGGGCATTATACTTAATGGGGCAATCTGTGTGGGCATTATATTGTATGAGGGCATCTGTGTGCGCAATATACTGCATGGGAGAACCTGTGTGGGCATTATAATGTATTGGGGCATCTGTGTTGGCTTTATACTGTATGTGGCATCTATGGGGCATTATACTGTATGGTGGCAGCTATGGGGATATTATACTGTGTGGGAGGCACTATGGGAGAATGATACTGTGTGGGCTGAACCAGGTGTGTATGGGCGGGGATTGGGTGGGATTAGAGGCTGGGCTTAAATAGAAAAAAAATTGCCGCGATGCACTACGGGCACCGCATCAGTTGTCCCTCTTTGTGATACTTTAAAGTTGGGAGGTATGATAACAGAGAAATAGCACATTGTAGGGTCCTAAGAAATTGTGCTCCAGAATTGTTATTTAATGGGTAATACAATCATTTACTAAAACAGACATGTCAGGAGAGCTGATAGGTCCTCTTCAATTGTTATGTATTCTGCCAGTTACTGCGTCTGATCAGTGCTGTATTCTCCTCTATAGTCTGCAGTGTAATAATAGTATGCAGAGTGTCAGTATAGAACGGGTATCTGACCAATACATGGTCACTGTATGGCGGTATCATTGGTTATTTTGGTGCTTGTTTAGTGGCAGCATACGCCTGTCCCTGACCATGTGACTAGGTATTTCTATGTTTACTTTTATTTTCCTTCTTGTGTTGATGATGTCATTTACATATTGAAGTGAGTAGCGAGGGGTGTGACCAAAGTAACGCAATAGTCGCTGCTATTTTTCTGCATTATGTGGGTGACGGGGGCCATATTGTATCTGGGCTGGTGGGATTTGTATACAGGGGCAGCTTTTTAGTTCTAGTTTGGCCTTGCCTGTGAGCATAATGATTTGACTGCTGAGAAGTGATATCTACAGAACAGGGTTTATTTAAACAATAGGTCATTTTCTGAGGAGACATTCCCTCTTAAGGGTTAAAATACTAGTGTAAAGAGGAGTGTAGACATGTCATATAGTGTTATGAAGGGGAGTGGACTCAACGGTGAAATTTGATGACTATGGGTAGGGACACACAGCGTAAAACACTGCGGATTTTCCGCAAGGGATTTCATTGTGGAAAATCTGCAGCGTATTACAGTAGCAGCAGAGTGGATGAGATTAAAAAAAAACAAAAAAACGAAGAAATCGTTCTTATATTGACCTGCGGTGCTGTTTTATCATTTTGCAGCCTGTTAATTCATGTTGCGGAATCGCTGCTCTTCTGTTGCGGGTTTTCCCCATCGAATTCAATGGGGAGGTAATAGCCACAACATATAGGCAAATTTGGTGATTTTTGTGGTGGAAATGCTGCAATTCCACTGCAAAAATCGTAAATCCAGAGAAAATAAGAAGCTTTTTTTCGGTTTAAATATAAGAAAGAACTTCATACTTACCCCCGGGTGTTGTTATAGCGACGCAATTCTCTATTCTAAGTGCAGCTCGGGCTCCTGAGATGAAGTTTCGTCTCATGTGACTGCTGCAGCCAATCAAAGCCTGCAGCGTCATTTCAGGAGGCCTGGCTGTACCCAGAGCAGAGGGATGCTGGGTCGGACTGTCCCACCAGAGGATCCTCTGGTGTGATCAAACTTTAACACAATGATGGGCCCAAAAGGTCTAGCCGAGGACAACCCCATTTGTATATGACTATATATGACTGTATGTGCAAAGATAACAAAGATTATGATACAAATCAAAGTGGACATGCTCATTTTCTGCGTAGATGGAGAGTGGGCCCTCAGGAGATTTTTTTCTAGTGGGCCCAAGGCATTCCAGTCCGACGCTGGAGGGACACGTCGCTATGACAAAGGATAACGGGATAAGTATTAACTTTTTTTTCTACCGGTATTTCCGCATCGGAGATTCCGCCCAAAAAACTGCACCACAATTTGGTGCGGTTTTTCTGGCGGTATTCTCTGCAGCTTTGATGACGTATTTGCTGTGTGCTTATACGCATTGTATCCCGCTTGTGTGCACTTACCCTATAAGTTACATACATCTACCGTTCAGGAGGGGACGCCTCGCAGCAATTCAGCAATAATGTGAGAGGCCAATGTGTGACACCTCCATAAATAGGGAAACCGCCACTTATCTTTGATCAGTCACATTATCTCACCCATCCAGTATGATAAAGGCACTAACATAACACTAAAATGTGGCTATTGGGCAAATCTTCATTTTAACAATTAACTTGCTTACCTTATAAACTGCATAGAAAAATGCAACTGAGCAAATAATTGTATCCTGTGATTTCACACATAATATCATGGAGTCATGCGAAACATAAGAGCCGCTGTTTGTGCAGAGACCGGATATTGCAGGTGTAATACTACATATATGCAAGAGCACATGTCGTAGGAAAATTCTTGTTTTACCTCAGTTATAACTTTTCCTTATAAAGTCAATAGGGAAAAACACCACAGAAATAAAGACTCAAAAAGTGCAGCAGTTTCCAAGAAACTAAATACGGACACAAATCTGTAATGTCACCATTTTTCTGTTTGAGATAGAATAAATCATTTCCTTTCCACACACATATAAAAGCTTGTTGCTTTATTAAAACAAAACAAAAGCAGTCATTGGTTAGAACCGAGCCCACCCTTGTAGTTTACTCAGTGGTATAAACCAGTTGGCAGCATCTGATTGGACAGTTTGAATGATACCTTCCTCAGAGTTCCACTGCACCAGCCATCTCCATAGAAATGCAGATGTAAGTTGAGCGGATAATAGACAGCGAGAGACACGAGGTCTGTGTAAGAGACGATGTTTATATATAACTGACCGCAAATATGGCAGGCACACAGTTTCCAACATTTGAACTTTTTTCCAGGGACACTTAGGGTGTGGTGTCTTTGGTGGGTGTGCGAACAAAATGTCTGCACTAGTTTGGCCGACAATTACTATGGTAGCCGCTATGTCTCTGGTTATCCGGTTGTTTACAGGCAGGTGATGTCTCACTTTATCACTAGGGCTAGGCAAACTGTGCTGACCACTACTGGTAGCGTAAGAACCAGCGTATATAGTGCCACACTCAGTACCCCTTGTAGATGGTGCCCCACACTGCCCCCAGATGATATTGCCACACACTGCTCCCTGTATATTGTACCAAAACACTGCTCTTTGTAGATAATGTCACAGTGCCGCCTGTAGATAGTGCCCCCTGTAGATAATACCACAATACCCTCTGTAGATAGTGCCACACAGCCCCCCTGTAGATGTCACCACACATACCCCCTGTAGATGGCGCCACACAGACCCCATGTAGATGACGCCACACACCCCCTGAAGATGACGCCACACACATCCCCTGTAGATGACGCCGCACAGACACCCTGTATGTAGCCTGTAGATGACGCTGCATATACCCCCTGTAGATGGCGCCGCACACACAGCTTGTAGATGGTGTCACGCACACCCCCTGTAGATGGTGCCGCGCACACCCCCTGTGGATGCTGCCGCGCACACCCCCTATGTATGATGATGCCGCGAACAGCCCCTGTGGATGATGATGCCGCGCACAGCCCCTGTGGATGATTCCGCGGACACACCCCAGCATTTTGGCTGTCATTGGAGCATTGTGGCTGTCATGATTTGTTAATTTAGGAGAGCAAAGAATAAAAATAAATTTTAGTCGGAAAGCCGAGAAAGAGTTGTACAGGCTCAATAGAAAGTCCGTACACAGCTCGCTAAGCTTTCCGAGAAAAGCTGATCAGAAACTAAGCGACAAAGCGCTCGCCCGAGTACTTCTTTCGCTTTGTACGTTTTAGCGATCGGTGGGGGTCTGAGTGCTCAGACAACCACTGATCAATAGTTCTGATATGCTACTGAAATGTGTAAAGTTTTTTTACACATTAAATGCTGATAAAATTCCTATAGAATGTATTATCATGAAGTAAAGTAGGTGTGATAGAAATAGTTCATTCACTTTTGAGAATAAAATGATTTTGAGTTGGACTTCGCTGGTCAGATGCGGTTTGGTTGAGTTATTCTTGATTTAATAATTCCTTTGCCTAATGACAATGACATTTCCAAGCCCAGTATATTTTGTTTGTCAGTATGTTACACAATTTTTCTGGTTATCAGCAGTGTTCATGAAACTCTTCCCTAAATTAAAGGGAATGTGTCGCGAATTAAAAAATTTAGTAAGTTACTTATTTGTATTATATTTTTTAAGGCTTTTTTGCTGTATTTTTTTTTCTTCCACAAGGTGGAAAGTATTAAAAATACAATTTTAATGTGACGTTTTCCTATGTTGGCCACCAGGGGGAGCACTTCCCAAAATTACAGCAAGGGGGATCAGGCAATGCAACCTGACTTACAGCTGCTGTAAATGTGGGAGGGAGACTCACCCGCTCTCTATTTTTGACTACAAGCCAAGAAAAGGTGTCTTCAATTTGCTAAGCAGTGTCCAGCTCCCATTTTGGGAGTATTTTTGGCAGAAGCTACAGGACAGACCAAAAGGCCGCCCCAGTGCCCGACCATAACTACAGATGGTTGGATACTGGATCGTACCCGGCTCTTCCCGATATACCTGGTGGCGGTGGGTACCGTAGTAATAATGGGTTAGTGCCAGCTTTTTCTACTGGTTAACACTAAGCCCCGCCTTAGTAATGGACGTCATCAAACAGACAACTGCCATTACTAGGGTGGTAATAAAGCATTAAAAAAAACACAGAAACATAAGAAAATAATTTTTTATTGAAAGAAAAATTCCCACACAACCCTCTTTCAACATCTTATTTAAAAGAAAAAAAGAAGAAGATCATCGAAGTAGTCCAACGAATCCACGACGAAGTCCAAACGGTCAAGTGGAACCTGCAAAACAAAAAAAATAACAGTTAATAATATGCTGCTGTTTCTTCTTTCCTCGCTTCTACTGTGAATCGCCATGTAGTTACACGGCGGCTCACAGTTGGAGCAAGGAATGACGGAGCAGCAGTGCTCGCCGCTGATCCTTCAAAACAGCCGCCAATCAGCTGTTTTGAAGGAACAGAGGCGAGCACCATTGCTCCATAGAGTGCCCCCCCACACGCACACTAAACCCCCCCCCCCCACAAACTTGCAACCGCGCCACAAACAAAACCATGCACGCACACACCTTACCTGCATGTTTGGGGTGTGTGTGTGTGTGAATGTGTGGGAGGTGCTCGACGGAGCAGCGGTGCTCGCGGCTGATCCTTCAAAACAGTTGATATGCGGCTGCGAAGGATCAGCGGCGTTCGTGTGCAGCTGATCCTAAATAGACGCCAATCAGCTGTTTTGAAGGAACTGTGGCAAGCACTGCTGCTCCGTCGAGCGCCCCCCCCCATACACAAACCCCCCCAAACATGCAACCGCACCAAACACAGACCCCAACACACAAAATCCCCCCCCCCCCCATGCACACACACACAAACTTCCCTGCACGCACATGCACGCACACACACCTTACCTAAATGTTTGGGGGGGTTTGTGTGTGGGGGGGCACTCGACGGAGCAGAGGTACTCGCCGCTGATCCTTCAAAACAGCTGATAGGCGACTGTGAAGGATCAGCGACGCTCGGGTGCCGCTGATCCTTCATAGTCGCCAATCAGCTTGTTTGAAGGAACAGCGGTGAGCACAAACAAATCCCCCAAAACATGAAACCGCCCCAGATTCCCCCCCACACACACACACACACACACACAAACCCCCCCCCCCCACACACACACACAAACGTACACGAACAATCCCCACGCGCTCACACGTACACACCTTACCGGCAGCTGGTCTTCTCCAAAGTGGCGCCGTCTTTCCCCCCAACAAGCCAGCTTCTCTGCTGGGTCGCTCTGAACTGAGCATGCGCATTACAGTGCGAGACGGCAGAAGCACAGTATGTAACAATCGGCTCCCGTTCGTTATGCCCTATAGCTGCCATATTTCATCTGTGTATGTGTCGTTAAGCGACACGTCAGCGACATATCAGCCCCCAGTGAATTAAAAAAGTGTTAACCCCTTACAGTCGTGAACAATTATCAGATTTTAATTTTCATTTTTTCCTCCCCACTTTCCAAAAGCCATAACTTTTTAATTTTTCCGTCAATATAGTCCTATGAGGGCTTGATTTTTGTGGGACGAGTTGTCGTTTTTCGTTGCACCATTTATTGTGCCATATAATGTACTAGGAAACAGGAAAAAGATTATTTGTGGGGTAGAAAATGAAAAACACATGGATTCCTCCATTGATTTTTGCGCTTCATTTTTATGGAATTCACCTTTCAATTAAAATATGTTAACTTTTTTCTGTGGGTCAATACGATTACGGCAATACTAAATATATATAGTTTTTTCTATGCTTTACTACTTTTACAAGGAAAAAATTAAGCGTAAAAAAAATAAAAATTATTTTGTGTTGCCAAATTCTGAGAGCCATAACTTTTTTCTTTTTCCGTCGATTAAGTGGTATAAGGGCTTATTTTTTGCGGGTCTAAGCTGTAGTTTTTAATGCTACAATTTTCGGAGTACATGTAAGATTTTGAACACTTTTCATTACATTTTTTGTGGGAGATGAGGTGACCAAAAAATATCAATTCTGGCATTTACATTTTTTGTTTTTTACGGCGTACATCGTACGGGTTAAATAAGAATATATTGTAATAGTTCAGACCTTTACGGATGCGGCGATACCAATTATGTTTGTTTTTTTATTTTTTTTTCCAATGCTTTAGTGGGTAAATGCGAAAAGTGTTTTTGTTTTTTTTTTACTTATAATATTTTTTTTTTATTACATTAACAAAAAATACTTTATTTGACTAATTTTTACTTTTTTTTTTATTAGTCCCCTCTAGGGGACTTCAACTAGCGATCCACTATATACTATAGCCGTCCAAAATTTTGCATGCTCCATTAGACTTCTATGGGTGAGTCTGTGCCGCAATTGCAGACAGGAATAGGATATGTTCTATATTTTGCTTTTTAGTTCTACGGCCCGGACACACATCCGTAAATATACGGAAAGGTGTCCTTGGCCAATAGAAATTTGTGGGTCACCAGATTATCCTTAATTATGGATTTGTAATTACAGATAGAAACTTTGGTCATGTGCATGGGGCCTCATTTAGGGGTTTTGCTCAGAACCAAATACATGCTACTTGTGGCTTCTTGAGGCTTATGGTCAGGATGGGGTGGTCTGTGCATCCTTGCATTGTAAGACTTGAGGCGGGATCTCTAGTTTGACTCCTCAGAAGGTATCCCAGAAAGGGTTTGATTGCCCCTTATGAAATAATTTTTGTTTTATCAGAAACTAGGCACAGTAACATCTCTTTACTGATCCAATACATCTATAGCATATACCAGGAACGTATTATCACACCTCTTTCTTTCTTTTTTCTAGGTGTCTATTTGAAAGTGAAGAGAAGCGAGATATGGAATTCTCCAGTCAGCGGCAATAGAGGAATCAGAGGATGGGTAATTCATATTATTAATTACTGATAAATATCAGGCTAGTTTCTAGCTGTGGACTTTTAGAGGTGTGGTAATCCCTTCCTGGTATATAAGGATATATGTCTAGTAGTACATATATTGGCTATAGATATGTAAGGGCATTGTAAATGACATTGTGGGTTTCATAAAGGCATAGTCACTCTTATAGGAGCATTATTGCCAGCATTGGGCATTGTAAATGCCTTGGTGTCATTGAGCGCAATGTCATTGTCATTGGCGCATTGTGCCTTACATGGGAGCTTTGTAGCTGTCATGTGGTTAATTGTAGTTTGCATATAGATACTGAGGCCATTGTGTGTTGAATAAAGGACATTTGGGTGGTCATTGTAGCTTGGATAAGAGGTATCACCGGCATTGCTGCTGGGATAAAGTACACTGTAGCTGGCATGGGGACTTTGTGGCTGGCATAGTGGCCACTGACAGCGTGGTTGCTGCCATTAAGGCATTTTTGTGGAGATAACGTAGATTGCGTGTGTCATGGGATCAATGGGGGTGTCATGGGGTTTTAGTGACTTAGGAGACCATGTAAATGACATGGGGCATAATGTGGCTATTATAAGAACCTTGTGGCTGGCGTGGCACATTGTAGATGGAATAAGGTGCATTGTGGGTGTTGTGAGTGCATTGTGGCTAACCTGAAAAGCATTGTGGCCTTTTTTAAGGTCTTGTAGCTTGCACGGCAGGCACTACGGTTGTCATGTGGGAATTTTGGTTGGCTTAGCAGGTATTGAAGGCATGGTGATTTGCATAGGGGGCATTGATGACTTTGTGGTTGTCATGTGCGGGAAATGTGGCTGGCACTGAGGACTTTGTGGCTGTCATTGGAGCCATTTAGATGTGGTGGGACAATGTAGCTGTCATAGGTGCATTTTGGCTGTCATTGGAAAATTGTGACTGTTGTGGCTTTTTGATTTAGGGTTTGCGTGGACGATGTTTCTTTTTTTACTATGAGTGGCACAGTATAGTTGATGTGTCTAATTTTCTTTGCCTCTCTAGTGATTTGGCCACAAGTTGCAAGTCAGCATCTAGCTATTTTCGCTACTAGTGATATCACTTTGTGTCTTAACCTGGCGCATGTGAGGTCTTTGTTGAATGTGTGATATTCTTCATGATGACTGATAATAGCTATATTGTGTCCTCTCTAGGTCACATTTAGGCCCATGTCATATATGAGTTGTAAATGGTCCACTGAATAGATTGTAGAATGGTTTTCTGTTTTATACAGATGTGGAGGAGAGTGCTATTTCTTCTAGACATCTGATCTTTGATGTGATTGGTGACTAATTTTGGGGTTGTGATCAGAGTTGATTATATCCTACTTATAGCTTCTAGTCAAGATGGGGTGGTTTGTGCATACTCTTGGATAGGAAGACTTGAGGTTGGATAATGGTAGAAACAGAAGGATTTGGATCCAGCGTAGATTTGTGGAGTAAAATGGAACAACGTTCCAAGTTTAATGAAAAAATTTCTACTAAAAATGAGAAAATCACCAGGATGGAAGCTTGAGAGTGTGCAGTCCTAGTAGTGTGAGGGAAAGATATCTGTAGTAGGTAAAGCCTACGCGTTTCAAACGCTACACGCGTCCTTAGTCATGGTCTCCATTTTTCTATTTTTTGTCTATCCACCCTTGAGGTTGGATCTCTAATTTGGCTCCTCAGAATGTATCACAGAAAGGGTTTAATTGGCCCTTAAAATATTTGGGGGTTTCATTAGAAACTAGGCACACTAAAATCTCTTTACTGTTTCCAATACATCTATAGCATATACCAGGAATGTATTATCACACCTCTTTCTTGATTTTTTTTTTCTAGGTGTCTATTTGAAAGTGAAGAGAAGCAAGATATGGAATCCTCCAGACAGCGGCAATAGAGCAATCAAATGACTGGTAATTAATATTATTATTAATTACTGATAATTATCAGGCTAGTTTCTAGCTCTGGACTTTCAGAGGTGTGGTAATACCTTCCCGGTATATAAGGATATATGTCTAGTAGTACATATATTGGCTATAGATATTTAAGGGCATTGTAAATGCCTTTGTGTTCTACACATGGGTGCACTGCATTTACATTCCAACATACACATTCATCACCATCTCCACTTCCCCAATGGGGAATTTTTGGCTGGTATGGAGGGTATTGTGGCTGGCATAGGGAGAATTGAGGGCATAGGGTCTGTCCTCGCGGAATTGTAATTAGCATTGAAGACATTGTTGCTGTAATACGATGCATTCTGTGATTGTTGTTGTCAGAGGACATTGTGGCTTTTATGGTAACATCGTGACTGGGAATTAGGGATAGTGTGGCTGTCATGAGGACATTGTGACTTTTTTGGAGGCATTGTGATATTTGTGTTGGGATTGTGACTGGTAAAGTGAACAATGAGGGCATTGTGACTTAGTTGGAGATGTGGTATTAAAATGGGCATTGTGTTTGGGAATGTGGTAGTTGTCATGAGAGCATTTTGTTTGTCTTGGGGCATTATTAAGAGGCAATAAGTGAATTGTGGTTGCCATGGTTGTATTCCGAATGGCTAAGAGGGCATGGAGAGTAATGTGGCTGGGATAAGGGACATTGTGGATGTCATGTGGCATAGTGGCTCTCATGAGTGCATTGTTACATGAATGGGAGCCATTTTGGCTGGTATTTGGCTATTTGGATAAGACATATAGCCGGTGTCATGTGGACATTGTAACTGTCCTCGCGGAATTGTAATTAGCATTGAAGGCATTGTTGCTGTCATTAGATGGCATTGTGACTTAGTTGGAGATGTGGTATTAAAATGGGCATTATGTTTGGGAAAGTGGTAGTTGTCATGAAATCATTTTGTTTGTCTTGGGGCATTATGGTTCTCTTAAGAGGCAATAAGTGAATTGTGGTTGTCATGGTTGTATTCCGAATGGCTAAGGGGGCATTAAGGATAATGTGGCTGGCATTGTGGGACGGCTAAGGGGGCATTAAGGATAATGTGGCTGGCATTGTGGGACTTGTGGCTGTAATAGAGCTTTTGTAGCTGGGATAAGGGACATTGTGGATGTCATGGGGGCATAGTGGCTCTTATGCGTGCATTGTTGCTTGAATGGGAGCCATTGTGGCTGGTATTTGGCTATTTGGATAAGATATATAGTGGGTGTTCTGTGGGCATTGCTTCTTGCATTAGGGGCATTGTGCGTAGAATGGGGGCAATCTAGTTGGAATAGGGCTATTAATGGCATTGTGAAAGGCATGGAGGGCATTGTGCCATTTCTTCATTTTCGTTGGCAAAAGGGGAATTGAGATAATTGTTGCTGTAATTGAGATATTGTGGCTGGACTCAGGGACAGTGTGGCAGACATGTGGGCATAATGGCTGCAGAGGAACACTGTGGCTGGCACGTGGGCATTTCTGCCATAGGAGGAATTGTGGTTGACATAGGGACTTTGTAGTTGTCATGGGAGCATTAAGGTATGCAAAAAAGGCATTCAGGCCATTGTGGCTGATATGGAGTGCAATGTGGCGTTTGTGGTGGCATTGATGCTGGCATAGATAGAATTGAGGGATTTCTGGTTGTTCGATAAATTTGTAATTGGCACTTAGGGCATTGTGGCTCGCATATGAGTAATTTGGGGATAGTTGCTGTCATGGGGGGGCATTGTGGATTTTAGGTAAGCATTGTGTCTGGTAAAGTGGACAATGAGGACATAGTGGTTGTCATGGGGCATTTTAGTTGTCCTGGTTCTATTGATGTTGGCTTAGGGAGCATTGAGGACAATATGGCTGGCATTGAGAGCATTAGATTATCATGGAACATAGTGGCTGGGATAAGGGACATTGTGGACCTTGCAGATGTCATGGCTGCATTTTGACTGGGAAATGGGACATTGTTGATTTCATGGGGGCAATTTAGCTGGCATTTAGAGCACAATGGCTGGCATGGAGGACAATTTACGATCATGGGGGCATTGGGGCTGGCATAAGAGGCATTGGCAGCACTGTGTCTGCGCTAAAGTACATTGTGGCTCGCATAGTGGCATTGTGGCTCCTGGCATAATGGCTGTCATGGGGCATTGTAGTTGTCATAGGGCTATTGAAGCCATTGTGGCTGTCATGGTTGTATTGCAGTTAACTTAGGCGGCATTGAGAGCAATGTGGTTTGGATAAGGGGCATTGTGAAAGGAATAAGGGACACTGGACTTTGTATCTGTCATGGGGACATTTTAGCTGCCATATGGGATATTGGTTAGAAGCATTATGGCTGTCACGTGGTATTGGATGTAATGGGGGCTTTGTGGTTGGCTGGCAGGGAGGAAGTTGTGGCTAACATTGAGGATATTATGACTGGGATATGGGACATAGCGAGTGTCATGAGGATATTGTGGCTTGCAGGTGTCATTATGGCTGGCACGGGGACTTGTGTCTGTCATGTCTTGGTTAGCAAAGGGGAAAGTGAGTTCATTGTGGCTTTAATAAAGGCATAGTGGCTTGCAAAGGAGCATTGACATTTGGTGGTTTCCATTTTTGCCTTCGGGCTGGCATAAGGGGCATTGACAGCATTGTTGCATGTATAAAGTACATTGTTGTCGCATGATTGTTGATTTTCTGGTGGCTTTGTGGCTGTCATGGAGGGCATTTGACTGTCATAGTGGCATTGTGTCCCTTATAAATGACATTGTGGGTTTCATGAGGGCATAGTCACTCTTATAGGAGCATTATTGCCAGCATTGGGCATTGTAAATGCCTTGGTGTCATTGAGCGCAATGTCATTGTCATTGGCGCATTGTGCCTTACATGGGAGCTTTGTGGCTGTCATGTGGTTAATTGTAGTTTGCATATAGATACTGAGGCCATTGTGTGTTGAATAAAGGACATTTGGGTGGTCATTGTAGCTTGGATAAGGGGTATCACCGGCATTGCTGCTGGGATAAAGTACACTGTAGCTGGCATGGGGACTTTGTGGCTGGCATAGTGGCCACTGACAGCGTGGTTGCTGCCATTAAGGCATTTTTGTGGAGATAACGTAGATTGCGTGTGTCATGGTATCAATGGGGGTGTCATGGGGTTTTAGTGACTTAGGAGACCATGTAAATGACATGGGGCATAATGTGGCTATTATAAGAACCTTGTGGCTGGCATGGCGCATTGTAGATGAAATAAGGTGCATTGTGGGTGTTGTGAGTGCATTGTGGCTAACCTGAAAAGCATTGTGGCCTTTTTTAAGGTCTTGTAGCTGGCACGGCAGGCACTACGGTTGTCATGTGGGAATTTTGGTTGGCTTAGCAGGTATTGAAGGCATGGTGATTTGCATAGGGGGCATTGATGACTTTGTGGTTGTTATGTGGCGGAATTGTGGCTGGCACTGAGGACTTTGTGGCTGTCATTGGAGCCATTTAGATGTGGTGGGACAATGTAGCTGTCATAGGTGCATTTTGGCTGTCATTGGAAAATTGTGACTGTCGTGGCTTTTTAATTTAGGGTTTGCGTGGACGATGTTTCTTTTTTTACTATGAGTGGCACAGTATAGTTGATGTGTCTAATTTTCTTTGCCTCTCTAGTGATTTGGCCACAACTTGCAAGTCAGCATCTAGCTATTTTCGCTACTAGTGATATCACTTTGTGTCTTAACCTGGCGCATGTGAGGTCTTTGTTGAATGTGTGATATTCTTCATGATGACTGATAATAGCTATATTGTGTCCTCTCTAGGTCACATTTAGGCCCATGTCATATATGAGTTGTAAATGGTCCACTGAATAGATTGTAGAATGGTTTTCTGTTTTATACAGATGTGGAGGAGAGTGCTATTTCTTCTAGACATCTGATCTTTGATGTGATTGGTGACTAATTTTGGGGTTGTGATCAGAGTTGATTATATCCTACTTATAGCTTCTAGTCAAGATGGGGTGGTTTGTGCATACTCTTGGATAGGAAGACTTGAGGTTGGATCTCTAATTTGGCTCCTCAGAATGTATCACAGAAAGGGTTTAATTGGCCCTTAAAATATTTGGGGGTTTCATTAGAAACTAGGCACACTAAAATCTCTTTACTGTTTCCAATACATCTATAGCATATACCAGGAATGTATTATCACACCTCTTTCTTGATTTTTTTTTTCTAGGTGTCTATTTGAAAGCGAAGAGAAGCAAGATATGGAATCCTCCAGACAGCGGCAATAGAGCAATCAAATGACTGGTAATTAATATTATTATTAATTACTGATAATTATCAGGCTAGTTTCTAGCTCTGGACTTTCAGAGGTGTGGTAATACCTTCCCGGTATATAAGGATATATGTCTAGTAGTACATATATTGGCTATAGATATTTAAGGGCATTGTAAATGCCTTTGTGTTCTACACATGGGTGCACTGCATTTACATTCCAACATACACATTCATCACCATCTCCACTTCCCCAATGGGGAATTTTTGGCTGGTATGGAGGGTATTGTGGCTGGCATAGGGAGAATTGAGGGCATAGGGTCTGTCCTCGCGGAATTGTAATTAGCATTGAAGACATTGTTGCTGTAATACGATGCATTCTGTGATTGCTGTTGTCAGAGGACATTGTGGCTTTTATGGTAACATCGTGACTGGGAATTAGGGATAGTGTGGCTGTCATGAGGACATTGTGACTTTTTTGGAGGCATTGTGATATTTGTGTTGGGATTGTGACTGGTAAAGTGAACAATGAGGGCATTGTGACTTAGTTGGAGATGTGGTATTAAAATGGGCATTGTGTTTGGGAATGTGGTAGTTGTCATGAGAGCATTTTGTTTGTCTTGGGGCATTATTAAGAGGCAATAAGTGAATTGTGGTTGCCATGGTTGTATTCCGAATGGCTAAGAGGGCATGGAGAGTAATGTGGCTGGGATAAGGGACATTGTGGATGTCATGTGGCATAGTGGCTCTCATGAGTGCATTGTTACATGAATGGGAGCCATTTTGGCTGGTATTTGGCTATTTGGATAAGACATATAGCCGGTGTCATGTGGACATTGTAACTGTCCTCGCGGAATTTTAATTAGCATTGAAGGCATTGTTGCTGTCATTAGATGGCATTGTGACTTAGTTGGAGATGTGGTATTAAAATGGGCATTATGTTTGGGAAAGTGGTAGTTGTCATGAAATCATTTTGTTTGTCTTGGGGCATTATGGTTCTCTTAAGAGGCAATAAGTGAATTGTGGTTGTCATGGTTGTATTCCGAATGGCTAAGGGGGCATTAAGGATAATGTGGCTGGCATTGTGGGACGGCTAAGGGGGCATTAAGGATAATGTGGCTGGCATTGTGGGACTTGTGGCTGTAATAGAGCTTTTGTAGCTGGGATAAGGGACATTGTGGATGTCATGGGGGCATAGTGGCTCTTATGAGTGCATTGTTGCTTGAATGGGAGCCATTGTGGCTGGTATTTGGCTATTTGGATAAGATATATAGTGGGTGTTCTGTGGGCATTTCTTCTTGCATTGGGGGCATTGTGCGTAGAATGGGGGCAATCTAGTTGGAATAGGGCTATTAATGGCATTGTGAAAGGCATGGAGGGCATTGTGCCATTTCTTCATTTTCATTGGCAAAAGGGGAATTGAGAACATTGTGGCTGTAATGGAGATATTGTGCCTGGGCTCAGGGACATTGTGGCAGACATGTGGGCATAATGGCTCCAGAGGAACACTGTGGCTGGCACGTGCGCATTGCTGTCATAGGAGGAATTGTGGTTGACATAGGGACTTTGTAGTTGTCATGGGAGCGTTGAGGTATGCAAAAAAGGCAGCAAAAAAGCCATTCAGGCCATTGTGGCTGATATGGAGTGCAATGTGGCGTTTGTGGTGGCATTGATGCTGGCATAGATAGAATTGAGGGATTTCGGGTTGTTCGATAAATTTGTAATTGGCACTTAGGGCATTGTGGCTCGCATATGAGTAATTTGGGGATAGTGGCTGTCATGGGGGGGCATTGTGGATTTTAGGTAAGCATTATGTCTGGTAAAGTGGACAATGAGGACATAGTGGTTGTCATGGGGCATTTTAGTTGTCCTGGTTCTATTGATGTTGGCTTAGGGAGCATTGAGGACAATATGGCTGGCATTGAGAGCATTAGATTATCATGGAGCATAGTGGCTGGGATAAGGGACATTGTGGACCTTGCAGATGTCATGGCTGCATTTTGACTGGGAAATGGGACATTGTTGATTTCATGGGGGCAATTTAGCTGGCATTTAGAGCACTGTGGCTGGCATGGAGGACAATTTACGATCATGGGGGCATTGGGGCTGGCATAAGAGGCATTGGCAGCACTGTGTCTGCGCTAAAGTACATTGTGGCTCGCATAGTGGCATTGTGGCTCCTGGCATAATGACTGTCATGGGGCATTGTAGTTGTCATAGGGCTATTGAAGCCATTGTGGCTGTCATGGTTGTATTGCAGTTAACTTAGGCGGCATTGAGAGCAATGTGGTTTGGATAAGGGGCATTGTGAAAGGAATAAGGGACACTGGACTTTGTATCTGTCATGGGGACATTTTAGCTGCCATATGGGATATTGGTTAGAAGCATTATGGCTGTCACGTGGTATTGGATGTAATGGGGGCTTTGTGGTTGGCTGGCAGTGAGGAAGTTGTGGCTAACACTGAGGATATTATGACTGGGATATGGGACATAGCGAGTGTCATGAGGATATTGTGGCTTGCAGATGTCATTATGGCTGGCACGGGGACTTGTCTGTCATGTCTTGGTTAGCAAAGGGGAAAGTGAATTCATTGTGGCTTTAATAAAGGCATAGTGGCTTGCAAAGGAGCATTGACATTTGGTGGTTTCCATTTTGGCCTTCGGGCTGGCATAAGGGTCATTGACAGCATTGTTGCATGGATAAAGTACATTGTGGTCGCATGATTGTTGATTTTCTGGTGGCTTTGTGGCTGTCATGGATTTGACTGTCATAGTGGCATTGTGTCCCTTATAAATGACATTGTGGGTTTCATGAGGGCATAGTCACTCTTATAGGAGCATTATTGCCAGCATTGGGCATTGTAAATGCCTTGGTGTCATTGAGCGCAATGTCATTGTCATTGGCGCATTGTGCCTTACATGGGAGCTTTGTGGCTGTCATGTGGTTAATTGTAGTTTGCATATAGATACTGAGGCCATTGTGTGTTGAATAAAGGACATTTGGTTGGTCATTGTAGCTTGGATAAGGGGTATCACCGGCATTGCTGCTGGGATAAAGTACACTGTAGCTGGCATGGGGACTTTGTGGCTGGCATAGTGGCCACTGACAGCGTGGTTGCTGCCATTAAGGCATTTTTGTGGAGATAACGTAGATTGCGTGTGTCATGGGATCAATGGGGGTGTCATGGGGTTTTAGTGACTTAGGAGACCATGTAAATGACATGGGGCATAATGTGGCTATTATAAGAACCTTGTGGCTGGCATGGCGCATTGTAGATGGAATAAGGTGCATTGTGGGTGTTGTGAGTGCATTGTGGCTAACCTGAAAAGCATTGTGGCTTTTTTTAAGGTCTTGTAGCTGGCACGGCAGGCACTACGGCTGTCATGTTGGAATTTTGGTTGGCTTAGCAGGTATTGAAGGCATGGTGATTTGCATAGGGGGCATTGATGACTTTGTGGTTGTTATGTGGCGGAAATGTGGCTGGCACTGAGGACTTTGTGGCTGTCATTGGAGCCATTTAGATGTGGTGGGACAATGTAGCTGTCATAGGTGCATTTTGGCTGTCATTGGAAAATTGTGACTGTCGTGGCTTTTTAATTTAGGGTTTGCGTGGACGATGTTTCTTTTTTTGCTATGAGTGGCACAGTATAGTTGATGTGTCTAATTTTCTTTGCCTCTCTAGTGATTTGACCACGACTTGCAAGTCAGCATCTAGCTATTTTCGCTACTAGTGATATCACTTTGTGTCTTAACCTGGCGCATGTGAGGTCTTTGTTGAATGTGTGATATTCTTCATGATGACTGATAATAGCTATATTGTGTCCTCTCTAGGTCACATTTAGGCCCATGTCATATATGAGTTGTAAATGGTCCACTGAATAGATTGTAGAATGGTTTTCTGTTTTATACAGATGTGGAGGAGAGTGCTATTTCTTCTAGACATCTGATCTTTGATGTGATTGGTGACTAATTTTGGGGTTGTGATCAGAGTTGATTATATCCTACTTATAGCTTCTAGTCAAGATGGGGTGGTTTGTGCATACTCTTGGATAGGAAGACTTGAGGTTGGATCTCTAATTTGGCTCCTCAGAATGTATCACAGAAAGGGTTTAATTGGCCCTTAAAATATTTGGGGGTTTCATTAGAAACTAGGCACACTAAAATCTCTTTACTGTTTCCAATACATCTATAGCATATACCAGGAATGTATTATCACACCTCTTTCTTGATTTTTTTTTTCTAGGTGTCTTTTTGAAAGTGAAGAGAAGCAAGATATGGAATCCTCCAGACAGCGGCAATAGAGGAATCAAATGACTGGTAATTAATATTATTATTAATTACTGATAATTATCAGGCTAGTTTCTAGCTCTGGACTTTCAGAGGTGTGGTAATACCTTCCCGGTATATAAGGATATATGTCTAGTAGTACATATATTGGCTATAGATATTTAAGGGCATTGTAAATGCCTTTGTGTTCTACACATGGGTGCACTGCATTTACATTCCAACGTACACATTCATCACCATCTCCACTTCCCCAATGGGAATTTTTGGCTGGTATGGAGGGTATTGTGGCTGGCATAGGGAGAATTGAGGGCATAGGGTCTGTCCTCGCGGAATTGTAATTAGCATTGAAGACATTGTTGCTGTAATACGATGCATTCCGTGATTGTTGTTGTCAGAGGACATTATGGCTTTTATGGTAACATCGTGACTGGGAATTAGGGATAGTGTGGCTGTCATGAGGACATTGTGACTTTTTTGGAGGCATTGTGATATTTGTGTTGGCATTGTGACTGGTAAAGTGAACAATGAGGGCATTGTGACTTAGTTGGAGATGTGGTATTAAAATGGGCATTGTGTTTGGGAATGTGGTAGTTGTCATGAGAGCATTTTGTTTGTCTTGGGGCATTATTAAGAGGCAATAAGTGAATTGTGGTTGCCATGGTTGTATTCCGAATGGCTAAGAGGGCATGGAGAGTAATGTGGCTGGGATAAGGGACATTGTGGATGTCATGTGGCATAGTGGCTCTCATGAGTGCATTGTTACATGAATGGGAGCCATTTTGGCTGGTATTTGGCTATTTGGATAAGACATATAGCCGGTGTCATGTGGACATTGTAACTGTCCTCGCGGAATTGTAATTAGCATTGAAGGCATTGTTGCTGTCATTAGATGGCTTTGTGACTTAGTTGGAGATGTGGTATTAAAATGGGCATTGTGTTTGGGAAAGTGGTAGTTGTCATGAAATCATTTTGTTTGTCTTGGGGCATTATGGTTCTCTTAAGAGGCAATAAGTGAATTGTGGTTGTCATGGTTGTATTCCGAATGGCTAAGGGGGCATTAAGGATAATGTGTGTGGCATTGTGGGACGGCTAAGGGGGCATTAAGGATAATGTGGCTGGCATTGTGGGACTTGTGGCTGTAATAGAGCTTTTGTAGCTGGGATAAGGGACATTGTGGATGTCATGTGGCATAGTGGCTCTTATGAGTGCATTGTTGCTTGAATGGGAGCCATTGTGGCTGGTATTTGGCTATTTGGATAAGATATATAGTGGGTGTTCTGTGGGCATTTCTTCTTGCATTGGGGGCATTGTGCGTAGAATGGGGGCAATCTAGTTGGAATAGGGCTATTAATGGCATTGTGAAAGGCATGGAGGGCATTGTGCCATTTCTTCATTTTCGTTGGCAAAAGGGGAATTGAGAACATTGTGGCTGTAATGGAGATATTGTGCCTGGGCTCAGGGACAGTGTGGCAGACATGTGGGCATAATGGCTCCAGAGGAACACTGTGGCTGGCACGTGCGCATTGCTGTCATAGGAGGAATTGTGGTTGACATAGGGACTTTGTAGTTGTCATGGGAGCGTTGAGGTATGCAAAAAAGGCAGCAAAAAAGCCATTCAGGCCATTGTGGCTGATATGGAGTGCAATGTGGCGTTTGTGGTGGCATTGATGCTGGCATAGATAGAATTGAGGGATTTCGGGTTGTTCGATAAATTTGTAATTGGCACTTAGGGCATTGTGGCTCGCATATGAGTAATTTGGGGATAGTGGCTGTCATGGGGGGGCATTGTGGATTTTAGGTAAGCATTGTGTCTGGTAAAGTGGACAATGAGGACATAGTGGTTGTCATGGGGCATTTTAGTTGTCCTGGTTCTATTGATGTTGGCTTAGGGAGCATTGAGGACAATATGGCTGGCATTGAGAGCATTAGATTATCATGGAACATAGTGGCTGGGATAAGGGACATTGTGGACCTTGCAGATGTCATGGCTGCATTTTGTCTGGGAAATGGGACATTGTTGATTTCATGGGGGCAATTTAGCTGGCATTTAGAGCACAGTGGCTGGCATGGAGGACAATTTACGATCATGGGGGCATTGGGGCTGGCATAAGAGGCATTGGCAGCACTGTGTCTGCGCTAAAGTACATTGTGGCTCGCATAGTGGCATTGTGGCTCCTGGCATAATGACTGTCATGGGGCATTGTAGTTGTCATAGGGCTATTGAAGCCATTGTGGCTGTCATGGTTGTATTGCAGTTAACTTAGGCGGCATTGAGAGCAATGTGGTTTGGATAAGGGGCATTGTGAAAGGAATAAGGTACACTGGGCTTTGTATCTGTCATGGGGACATTTTAGCTGCCATATGGGATATTGGTTAGAAGCATTATGGCTGTCACGTGGTATTGGATGTAATGGGGGCTTTGTGGTTGGCTGGCAGTGAGGAAGTTGTGGCTAACATTGAGGATATTATGACTGGGATATGGGACATAGCGAGTGTCATGAGGATATTGTGGCTTGCAGGTGTCATTATGGCTGGCACGGGGACTTGTGTCTGTCATGTCTTGGTTAGCAAAGGGGAAAGTGAGTTCATTGTGGCTTTAATAAAGGCATAGTGGCTTGCAAAGGAGCATTGACATTTGGTGGTTTCCATTTTGGCCTTCGGGCTGGCATAAGGGGCATTGACAGCATTGTTGCATGGATAAAGTACATTGTGGTCGCATGATTGTTGATTTTCTGGTGGCTTTGTGGCTGTCATGGAGGGCATTTGACTGTCATAGTGGCATTGTGTCCCTTATAAATGACATTGTGGGTTTCATGAGGGCATAGTCACTCTTATAGGAGCATTATTGCCAGCATTGGGCATTGTAAATGCCTTGGTGTCATTGAGCGCAATGTCATTGTCATTGGCGCATTGTGCCTTACATGGGAGCTTTGTGGCTGTCATGTGGTTAATTGTAGTTTGCATATAGATACTGAGGCCATTGTGTGTTGAATAAAGGACATTTGGGTGGTCATTGTAGCTTGGATAAGGGGTATCACCGGCATTGCTGCTGGGATAAAGTACACTGTAGCTGGCATGGGGACTTTGTGGCTGGCATAGTGGCCACTGACAGCGTGGTTGCTACCATTAAGGCATTTTTGTGGAGATAACGTAGATTGCGTGTGTCATGGTATCAATGGGGGTGTCATGGGGTTTTAGTGACTTAGGAGACCATGTAAATGACATGGGGCATAATGTGGCTATTATAAGAACCTTGTGGCTGGCATGGTGCATTGTAGATGGAATAAGGTGCATTGTGGGTGTTGTGAGTGCATTGTGGCTAACCTGAAAAGCATTGTGGCCTTTTTTAAGGTCTTGTAGCTGGCACGGCAGGCACTACGGTTGTCATGTGGGAATTTTGGTTGGCTTAGCAGGTATTGAAGGCATGGTGATTTGCATAGGGGGCATTGATGACTTTGTGGTTGTTATGTGGCGGAAATGTGGCTGGCACTGAGGACTTTGTGGCTGTCATTGGAGCCATTTAGATGTGGTGGGACAATGTAGCTGTCATAGGTGCATTTTGGCTGTCATTGGAAAATTGTGACTGTCGTGGCTTTTTAATTTAGGGTTTGCGTGGACGATGTTTCTTTTTTTACTATGAGTGGCACAGTATAGTTGATGTGTCTAATTTTCTTTGCCTCTCTAGTGATTTGACCATGACTTGCAAGTCAGCATCTAGCTATTTTCGCTACTAGTGATATCACTTTGTGTCTTAACCTGGCGCATGTGAGGTCTTTGTTGAATGTGTGATATTCTTCATGATGACTGATAATAGCTATATTGTGTCCTCTCTAGGTCACATTTAGGCCCATGTCATATATGAGTTGTAAATGGTCCACTGAATAGATTGTAGAATGGTTTTCTGTTTTATACAGATGTGGAGGAGAGTGCTATTTCTTCTAGACATCTGATCTTTGATGTGATTGGTGACTAATTTTGGGGTTGTGATCAGAGTTGATTATATCCTACTTATAGCTTCTAGTCAAGATGGGGTGGTTTGTGAATACTCTTGGATAGGAAGACTTGAGGTTGGATCTCTAATTTGGCTCCTCAGAATGTATCACAGAAAGGGTTTAATTGGCCCTTAAAATATTTGGGGGTTTCATTAGAAACTAGGCACACTAAAATCTCTTTACTGTTTCCAATACATCTATAGCATATACCAGGAATGTATTATCACACCTCTTTCTTGATTTTTTTTTTCTAGGTGTCTATTTGAAAGTGAAGAGAAGCAAGATATGGAATCCTCCAGACAGCGGCAATAGAGCAATCAAATGACTGGTAATTAATATTATTATTAATTACTGATAATTATCAGGCTAGTTTCTAGCTCTGGACTTTCAGAGGTGTGGTAATACCTTCCAGGTATATAAGGATATATGTCTAGTAGTACATATATTGGCTATAGATATTTAAGGGCATTGTAAATGCCTTTGTGTTCTACACATGGGTGCACTGCATTTACATTCCAACATACACATTCATCACCATCTCCACTTCCCCAATGGGGAATTTTTGGCTGGTATGGAGGGTATTGTGGCTGGCATAGGGAGAATTGAGGGCATAGGGTCTGTCCTCGCGGAATTGTAATTAGCATTGAAGACATTGTTGCTGTAATACGATGCATTCCGTGATTGTTGTTGTCAGAGGATATTGTGGCTTTTATGGTAACATCGTGACTGGGAATTAGGGATAGTGTGGCTGTCATGAGGACATTGTGACTTGTTTTGAGGCATTGTGATATTTGTGTTGGGATTGTGACTGGTAAAGTGAACAATGAGGGCATTGTGACTTAGTTGGAGATGTGGTATTAAAATGGGCATTGTGTTTGGGAATGTGGTAGTTGTCATGAGAGCATTTTGTTTGTCTTGGGGCATTATTAAGAGGCAATAAGTGAATTGTGGTTGCCATGGTTGTATTCCGAATGGCTAAGAGGGCATGGAGAGTAATGTGGCTGGGATAAGGGACATTGTGGATGTCATGTGGCATAGTGGCTCTCATGAGTGCATTGTTACATGAATGGGAGCCATTTTGGCTGGTATTTGGCTATTTGGATAAGACATATAGCCGGTGTCATGTGGACATTGTAACTGTCCTCGCGGAATTGTAATTAGCATTGAAGGCATTGTTGCTGTCATTAGATGGCATTGTGACTTAGTTGGAGATGTGGTATTAAAATGGGCATTATGTTTGGGAAAGTGGTAGTTGTCATGAAATCATTTTGTTTGTCTTGGGGCATTATGGTTCTCTTAAGAGGCAATAAGTGAATTGTGGTTGTCATGGTTGTATTCCGAATGGCTAAGGGGGCATTAAGGATAATGTGGCTGGCATTGTGGGACGGCTAAGGGGGCATTAAGGATAATGTGGCTGGCATTGTGGGACTTGTGGCTGTAATAGAGCTTTTGTAGCTGGGATAAGGGACATTGTGGATGTCATGGGGGCATAGTGGCTCTTATGCGTGCATTGTTGCTTGAATGGGAGCCATTGTGGCTGGTATTTGGCTATTTGGATAAGATATATAGTGGGTGTTCTGTGTTCATTTCTTCTTGCATTGGGGGCATTGTGCGTAGAATGGGGGCAATCTAGTTGGAATAGGGCTATTAATGGCATTGTGAAAGGCATGGAGGGCATTGTGCCATTTCTTCATTTTCGTTGGCAAAAGGGGAATTTAAATCATTGTTGCTGTAATTGAGATATTGTGGCTGGACTCAGGGACAGTGTGGCAGACATGTGGGCATAATGGCTGCAGAGGAACACTGTGGCTGGCACGTGGGCATTTCTGCCATAGGAGGAATTGTGGTTGACATAGGGACTTTGTAGTTGTCATGGGAGCATTGAGGTATGCAAAAAAGGCATTCAGGCCATTGTGGCTGATATGGAGTGCAATGTGGCGTTTGTGGTGGCATTGATGCTGGCATAGATAGAATTGAGGGATTTCTGGTTGTTCGATAAATTTGTAATTGGCACTTAGGGCATTCTGGCTCGCATTTGAGTAATTTGGGGATAGTGGCTGTCATGGGGGGGCATTGTGGATTTTAGGTAAGCATTGTGTCTGTTAAAGTGGACAATGAGGACATAGTGGTTGTCATGGGGCATTTTAGTTGTCCTGGTTCTATTGATGTTGTCTTAGGGAGCATTGAGGACAATATGGCTGGCATTGAGAGCATTATATTATCATGGAACATAGTGGCTGGGATAAGGGACATTGTGGACCTTGCAGATGTCATGGCTGCATTTTGACTGGGAAATGGGACATTGTTGATTTCATGGGGGCAATTTAGCTGGCATTTAGAGCACAGTGGCTGGCATGGAGGACAATTTACGATCATGGGGGCATTGGGGCTGGCATAAGAGGCATTGGCAGCACTGTGTCTGCGCTAAAGTACATTGTGGCTCGCATAGTGGCATTGTGGCTCCTGGCATAATGACTGTCATGGGGCATTGTAGTTGTCATAGGGCTATTGAAGCCATTGTGGCTGTCATGGTTGTATTGCAGTTAACTTAGGCGGCATTGAGAGCAATGTGGTTTGGATAAGGGGCATTGTGAAAGGAATAAGGGACACTGGACTTTGTATCAGTCATGGGGACATTTTAGCTGCCATATGGGATATTGGTTAGAAGCATTATGGCTGTCACGTGGTATTGGATGTAATGGGGGCTTTGTGGTTGGCTGGCAGGGAGGAAGTTGTGGCTAACATTGAGGATATTATGACTGGGATATGGGACATAGCGAGTGTCATGAGGATATTGTGGCTTGCAGGTGTCATTATGGCTGGCACGGGGACTTGTGTCTGTCATGTCTTGGTTAGCAAAGGGGAAAGTGAGTTCATTGTGGCTTTAATAAAGGCATAGTGGCTTGCAAAGGAGCATTGACATTTGGTGGTTTCCATTTTGGCCTTCGTGCTGGCATAAGGGGCATTGACAGCATTGTTGCATGGATAAAGTACATTGTGGTCGCATGATTGTTGATTTTCTGGTGGCTTTGTGGCTGTCATGGAGGGCATTTGACTGTCATAGTGGCATTGTGTCCCTTATAAATGACATTGTGGGTTTCATGAGGGCATAGTCACTCTTATAGGAGCATTTTTGCCAGCATTGGGCATTGTAAATGCCTTGGTGTCATTGAGCGCAATGTCATTGGCGCATTGTGCCTTACATGGGAGCTTTGTGGCTGTCATGTGGTTAATTGTAGTTTGCATATAGATACTGAGGCCATTGTGTGTTGAATAAAGGACATTTGGGTGGTCATTGTAGCTTGGATAAGGGGTATCACTGGCATTGCTGCTGGGATAAAGTACACTGTAGCTGGCATGGGGACTTTGTGGCTGGCATAGTGGCCACTGACAGCGTGGTTGCTGCCATTAAGGCATTTTTGTGGAGATAACGTAGATTGCGTGTGTCATGGGATCAATGGGGGTGTCATGGGGTTTTAGTGACTTAGGAGACCATGTAAATGAAATGGGGCATAATGTGGCTATTATAAGAACCTTGTGGCTGGCATTGCGCATTGTAGATGGAGTAAGGTGCATTGTAGGTGTTGTGAGTGCATTGTGGCTAACCTGAAAAGCATTGTGGCCTTTTTTAAGGTCTTGTAGCTGGCACAACAGGCACTACGGTTGTCATGTGGGAATTTTGGTTGGCTTAGCAGGTATTGAAGGCATGGTGATTTGCATAGGGGGCATTGATGACTTTGTGGTTGTTATGTGGCGGAAATGTGGCTGGCACTGAGGACTTTGTGGCTGTCATTGGAGCCATTTAGATGTGGTGGGACAATGTAGCTGTCATAGGTGCATTTTGGCTGTCATTGGAAAATTGTGACTGTCGTGGCTTTTTGATTTAGGGTTTGCGTGGACGATGTTTCTTTTTTTACTATGAGTGGCACAGTATAGTTTTTTTTGCAAAATCTCTTTTTATTAAACTGATAAACATAACATACAAGGGAAGACATCATACGATACAATACAGGTCAGGTATCAGGGTTTGCAAAATGAAAACAAAGCAGGAATACAAGTCATGGGTGTCATTACATCTCTCTGAAAATGACGTCAGATAGACATCGCAAAGGAAACAACATCCTCACAATACAAGCTAACCCACAAAAACCCTGAACTGACATGCATCTCAGTAAGGGTACAAAATAGCTAAGACATAATACGAGGAAATAAAAACATGGTAGTAGCATCCTCCGGTGTCACGCCTTTATGTCACATTACCATATTACAATGGTCGAAAATATGCAAACAGGACTCGACTTGAATTGAAGGGTCTCTTAATGCATAACATAACGTGAATAACAGATTGTGCTGAGTTATGGAGACAGTGTTTATGGATACAGTGTGGGCCGGACTCAAAAAATGCATAAAGAAAATATAACACACATGGTATACTCTCCCCTCCTGTCCACATATCGTATATCATATATCATGCCCCTTCGCACCCCTACCCCAGACCATCCAGTAGTACATACCTCCCCCAATCTACTCATGAAGAGGAGCAGGCAAGCGGATCACGCTTGTTCTTATGACCCCCCCACCCCCCTGACCAACCATGGTTTCCATATATTCAGATATCTCTCCCTTGAATGATTTATCCAGGCAGCCATTTCCTCCAATCTACATATCTGCTGCATTTTATCTAACCATAGCTCCACTGTCGGCGGGTAAGGCTGTCTCCAAAAGGTAGGTACTAGCAATTTAGCAGCAGAGATCATGTGGGTCGGGAGACTGTGTACAGACGGAGTAAAATCAGGTATTGGCAACCAGAGCAGTACCAATGCAGGTGTTAGTGTAATATTTGTAGAGCAGACAGAATTTATTATTTTTTCAACCCCCCTCCAATTGCTTAACATTTTGGGGCACGACCACGAGATGTGAAGGAAGGTGCCTGGACCCTCTCGGCACCTCCAACATAAATTCTCAGGGACTAAACCTATAGAGGATAGGAAGTCCGGGGTTCGGTACCAACGCGTAACCAGCTTGTAGGAATTCTCTCGTATGCGTACACACGTAGAAAACCCCTGAGCGGCTTTTAATATAAACCCTACTTCCTCTTTGGAGAAAGACAAGCCCAACTCCCTTTCCCACTGTCTCACAAAATGAGGTTTTTGCGAAGATGTCTCCAATAGAATGCCTTTATACAATTTAGACAGAACCTTAGGCGGGGTGGCCGGTAATAATATATAGTTTTCTAACCAGGTCGGGTCTACTTTTAAAGGAGGTGACTGAGCTTTGAACATAGCAATGGTAGTTGTATAATCTGCCAGTTGTAGTGCGTTTGGTTGTTTCAGATCCCGTCCCCTAAAGACCGAGCGCAAGTCAGGCGGCCCATCTAGCCCCCACAATTCAGATATTTGTACCTTATTTAAGCACCTCCAAAAATCCGCTGTTCTATCGTACGGTCTACCCAAATATGAGGGCAGGACACTCAAGGGAGCAAGGGGTGAGAGGAGCTGTTTTGACATATTCAAGGCTCTTGCCGTGTGACACACCGCCATCGTTCCCCTAGTGATTGGGCACAAATATCCCTTTGGGTAGTGCGAGGCAGAACGAACCCATAGCAATCCAAGCATCTCTGGTCCCATGAGGATTCTTTCCATAACCACAGACAGAGAGGTATTACCCCCGTCTGCCAGTTGCGTCCAGCGGGCTAAATGGTTCGCTATAAAATATGTTTCCAGATCCGGTAAGGAGATGCCCCCTTGCTCCTTCTTTTGTATCAGGAAGGAGTATGCTAATCTGGACCTCTTAGAACCCCATAGAAAGGAAATGAACAGGGACTTGAAGTTCCTAAAGTAGCTCTTCGGAACATCTATAGGTAAAGCACACACCAGATACGTAATCTGCGGAAGTATGTAAGTGGCGAGTAAGTTCTTCCTACCAAACCACGACAGAAACGGTAGTCTCATGGATAACAATTGCTTACGGATCTTGGCAAAGAGGGCTTTATAATTGAGACTAAAGAGCTCCCTCAGGTCAGCAGCAATCATAACCCCCAGAAATTTTATAGCCCTGGGTGGCCACCTGAAGGGGGTACAACTTTGCAATTTAAGAATGGTCCGGGAGGAGACATTAATATTTAACGCTTCCGACTTGCTGAGATTTATTTTGAAGTTGGAAACAAAACCAAACTCATCGAATAGCGTCAGTAGGTGTGGCAGGGCCGACAGTGGGTTGGTGATAAATAAAAGGAGATCATCGGCGAATGCTGCAATTTTATGCACTACCGCCCCTACCTTCAATCCTCTAACCTCTTCATGTTGTCTAATATGTAATAATAGTGGCTCTAGAGCCAAAATAAAAAGAGCCGGGGAGAGGGGACAGCCCTGTCTGGTACCATTTTTTATGAAGAAAGGGGCGGACAATATTCCATTTACTCTAATTTTGGCTGAAGGCTTTGAGTATAGGGAGAATATAGCACTTATAAAGGGCTGGGGAAACTTAAATTTTTCTAAGGCACTTTGAATAAACCTCCAGTCGACCCTATCGAAGGCCTTTTCAGCGTCAGTTCCCAGAAGGACAAGAGGAACCCCCTTCCCTCGCGCGAGGTGGATCACATTTATAACTCTAGTGATATTATTCTTCCCTGCTCCTCTGCTATCAATTTCGGTAAAAATTTAGCTATTCTGCTAGCCAATAGTTTGGCCCACCACTTCACATCTGTGTTTAACAGTGAAATCGGCCTATAGCTTGCACAGTCATCAGGACTCTTTCCTTCTTTTGGAATGAGAGTAATGAAGGCTTCCAGAGCCTGCGGTGGGAGGGAAGTACCACTCAGGAGAGAATTACACACCTCCAGAAAGTGTGGGAGAAGTATGCTACTAAATTTTTTGTAATACGTGATGGGTAGGCCATCTGGCCCTGGACATTTCCCTGCAACTCGTCTATCGTGAAGGGGGCCAATAAGGATGTATTTTCACTATCTGATAATTGGGGAAAAGTCAGTTTGCTGAGAAAAGACCGAACCGCCACCTCTCTGTCTTCGTGTGCTGAGGCTAATGAACTCGCTGGACCTTGAGCATCTAAATTGTATAAGTTAGCGTAGAATTGTCTAAAGGCTTCGGCCACTTGAGGAGTGGTAGAAACCCGCTGACCCGAGGCAGTCCTAACAGAGGAAACAAAGGATTTCTCCGTCTGTGTCTTGAGCATTTTGGACATCAATTTTGAGCCCTATCCCCATGTAAGTATATACGACATTTGAGTCTCTGGAAGGCTTTTGCCGCCTGTATATTTAGCATATCTTTAAGTTGATGACGGAGGGAGTCTAAGTCCGTGCGTAAGGGAGCTGTCAGAGTTTGCTGATGCAGTCGTTCAAGAGCCGAGATCTGCGCCAGCAAAGACTGCATTTTCTTATTTCTATCCCTCTTCAAACGAGAGCATAATGCAATAAATTCACCTCGGATAAATGCTTTATGGGCTTCCCATATTACTGGCACTGCAACATCAGGTGTACTATTCAGGCAAATTATTCCTCCAATTTCGCACCCATGACCCCCGCGTGCACCTCATCTGAGAGTATCGTGTCATTAAGCCGCCAAGACCAAGATCTGGCCGGCAGATCTCGAACGTGTATTTTAGCTAGCACCGGGGCATGATCTGAAACTGTAATATGCCCTATGGATGTTGACTGCAAATTTGAAAGGTGCGGCGTAGACATAAAGATGTAGTCTAGTCTGCGATATACTCTATGTCGATGTGAATAAAAAGTATAATCTCTCTCCTGTGGATGGGAGAGACGCCATACATCCGTTAGTTGGCAATTATATAACATCAATTTAAGTTTGTGCATAGCTCGATGAGTGAACACACGGGCGGTCGAGGTAGAGTCAAGATCAGATTCCAGCGCCACATTTAGATCCCCTCCCACAACTGACATCCCCTCCCCAAAACCCTTAAGTATACGTAATGTCTTCAGCAACCACGGAATCTGTTTATCATTCGGGGCATATAAACATGCTAAAGTCATTTTGGTGTTGCAGAGAGAACCCTTAAGAAAAATATATCGGCCTGCCGGGTCAGCCTTTGAATTTTCTACTTTAAATGAAAAATCTTTATGAATACCAACAGTCACACCTCTAGAGGCCGATGTATGGGTACTATGGAACCACTGGCTGTATGAGGACAGCGGCAAGCGGGGTAGCCGCTCATGGCGGAAATGAGTCTCCTGCAACATCAAGACGTCCGGCTTATCCTGTTTAAGCATTTTGAAAACTTGAGACCTCTTTTGCGGCGTACCAAACCCATTTACATTTAGTGTCAAGAAAGTAATCGGGGCCATGACCCATTCAGAAAACAATTAGCTTCATAATACAATGTAGGCGTGAACACCGGAGAGATGCAGAACACACATAAAACTATATACAAATGAGAAAATAGAAAAAGATGTAGTGAGGCAGCGACATTCCAGAGGCAAAAAGGGATTAAGGGGGAACCTCCTATCCCACAGAGGATGTCCCTTGTCTTAAAATGTCGCGGCCCGACTATAGAGTTGCGGGGGGGGTGAAACGAGGAAACCAACCTCATTCAATGTTAAGAGAGAACACAGACTTCTATATAAGCTACAAATCTTGTGCAATAGAAGGAGGGTGAACATACTGATGAACACCATAATAACACAATGGTAGGGCATAAATCCTACAACATCTTTGCCAACAAATAAAGGATATACAGTGGTCAAATCCCCTCTAGCAGGGACCCCGAACGGGCTCAGGGGGCTTCCAGATGCTGTCCAAACCCTCTCCTTGTGTTGTTACGCGGGGCCTTAAACTTCTGGGGTTTCTGCCAAGTGTGCGGATCAGGAACCTCGCATGCCGGGGCATCTCGCTGTATCGGCATCCAGTCCGGTATGTTGATTTTCTCCATGCCTATTTTCGGCCAGGCTTTTGCGAGATCCTCTGGCGTCCTGATAGTAATCTGTCGACCCTCCCTCAGAATCGCCAGGCCAAACGGGAACAGCCATCGTATGGGTATCTTCCTTAGCCTCAAGGCTTCGGTCAAGGGCTTCAGCAGCCGTCGTTTGGCCAAGGTGCTGGCAGCTAGATCCTGGAAGACCAGTATCTTGCTATCCTCAAATGCCAAGTCGGGAATCACTCGTGCAGCCGAGAGAATGGCAGCCGTGTCCAAAAAATTGAGCAGACCGCAGATAACATCTCTGGGAGGTTCGTCTCGAGATGGCTTAGGTCGTAGTGCTCGGTGGGCCCTCTCAATAATGACCTGCACCGCTTTTTCCTGTCTCAGAATGGTCGAGAAAATGATCCTCACTGTTGGCAAAATCTCCTCTGTGGATACCGTCTCTGGGATGCCACTCAACCTAACATTTTTCTGCCTGCTGCGGTTCTCCTGATCCTCCAGCTGTAGGTAAGTGTGATTTAGATGGGAGAAATGTGAAGCTACTGCACCTTGCACGGCCTCCACTTGTTGAATAATGGCGGATTGAGTGACCTCCAATACTGCCACTCTTTGCCCCACGTGCTGTATGTCCGCATTAATGGAAGACAATTCCTTTAGGACTGGGGACATCGCGCTAGCCAATGCTTTTTTCAAGAAAGCTCTAGTAATGGGTAAGGGATCTGACCCACCTCCAGCATCAGAGTGCGTACAGGAGCTCTCTTCATCAGAGTCATCGCCGCGGGGTGCTTCCGGCGGGAGTGATTTCTCCGGCGCCATCTTGCTTTTCCCGGCCAGGGAGAGATGCTTTTTATGGAGGAATTTCTCCATCTCCGACTGCGCTTTACCGGTTTTCGGAGTCCCCCGGGAGTCACTCGATTTGTCCCGACTTGTACGGACCATTGTCGTGTAGTTAACAGCCCTCCAGCCGTGGAAATCTGCGTCTCAGTGAGGAGCGTCGGGATCAAGCGACCATCTCACAGTGCGGTTAGCTCCGCCCCCCCAGTGGCACAGTATAGTTGATGTGTCTAATTTTCTTTGCCTCTCTAGTGATTTGGCCACAAGTTGCAAGTCAGCATCTAGCTATTTTCGCTACTAGGGATATCACTTTGTGTCTAAACTCTCCCCTCTCCAATCTATCCTCAATGCAGCAGCCAGGCTCATCTTTATGACCAACCGCTACACCAACGCCTCTAATCTGTGCCAGTCACTGCACTGGTTGCCCATCCCCTTCCGAATAAAATTCAAACTTATTACTCTCACCCACAAAGCTCTCCACAGTGCTGCACCTCTTTACATCTCCTCCCTCATCTCTGTCTACCACCCTACTCGGACTCTACGTTCTGCCAACGACCTTAGATTAAAATCCTCCATAATCCGAACCTCCCACTACCGTCTCCAGGATTTCTCTCGTGCTGCACCCGTCCTCTGGAATGTGCTACCCCAGACAATCAGATTAATTCCCAATATCCACAGTTTTAAACGTGCCCTGAAAACACATCTATTTAGACAGGCCTATAACATTCCCTAATCTGACTCCTTTCCATGGCCCTCCATTTAGATTAGTCATCAGAATAAGATTCCCTCACACTCCTTCTCTTCATGTCCGTCATACATGGATAGTGGCTGGTGACCGGCTCATGCAGCTTTATGTTACCACCGCATGTGTATAAAAATGGCCGGACTATTGTACAGAACAAACACTGTTACACTTTGTGTCTCCCTTATGTCCTCATAGATTGTAAGCTCTTGCGAGCAGGGTCCTCACTCCCCAGGTTTGAATTGTAAATGAACTTTGTCACTATGTAATGTCTGATATTGTTTGTTTCATGTTCCCTCTAAATTGTAAAGTGCTGCGTAATATGTTGGCGCTATATAAATAAAGATTATTATTATTATTATTATTAATGTGTGATATTCTTTATGATGACTGATAATAGCTATATTGTGTCCTCTCTAGGTCACATTTAGGCCCATGTCATATATGAGTTGTAAATGGTCCACTGAATAGATTGTAGAATGGTTTTCTGTTTTATACAGATGTGGAGGAGAGTGCTATTTCTTCTAGACATCTGATCTTTGATGTGATTGGTGACTAATTTTGGGGTTGTGATCAGAGTTGATTATATCCTACTTATAGCTTCTAGTCAAGATGGGGTGGTTTGTGCATACTCTTGGATAGGTAGACTTGAGGTTGGATCTCTAATTTGGCTCCTCAGAATGTATCACAGAAAGGGTTTAATTGGCCCTTAAAATATTTGGGGGTTTCATTAGAAACTAGGCACACTAAAATCTCTTTACTGTTTCCAATACATCTATAGCATATACCAGGAATGTATTATCACACCTCTTTCTTGATTTTTCTTTCTAGGTGTCTATTTGAAAGTGAAGAGAAGCAAGATATGGAATCCTCCAGACAGCGGCAATAGAGGAATCAAATGACGGGTAATTAATATTATTATTAATTACTGATAATTATCAGGCTAGTTTCTAGCTCTGGACTTTCAGAGGTGTGGTAATACCTTTCCGGTATATAAGGATATATGTCTAGTAGTACATATATTGGCTATAGATATTTAAGGGCATTGTAAATGCCTTTGTGTTCTACACATGGGTGCACTGCATTTACATTCCAACATACACATTCATCACCATCTCCACTTCCCCAATGGGAAATTTTTGGCTGGTATGGAGGGTATTGTGGCTGGCATAGGGAGAATTGAGGGCATAGGGTATGTCCTCGCGGAATTGTAATTAGCATTGAAGACATTGTTGCTGTAATACGATGCATTCCGTGATTGTTGTTGTCAGAGGACATTGTGGCTTTTATGGTAACATTGTGACTGGGAATTAGGGATAGTGTGGCTGTCATGAGGACATTGTGACTTTTTTGGAGGCATTGTGATATTTGTGTTGGGATTGTGACTGGTAAAGTGAACAATGAGGGCATTGTGACTTAGTTGGAGATGTGGTATTAAAATGGGTATTGTGTTTGGGAATGTGGTAGTTGTCATGAGAGCATTTTGTTTGTCTTGGGGCATTATGAAGAGGCAATAAGTGAATTGTGGTTGCCATGGTTGTATTCCGAATGGCTAAGAGGGCATGGAGAGTAATGTGGCTGGGATAAGGGACATTGTGGATGTCATGTGGCATAGTGGCTCTCATGAGTATTGTTACATGAATGGGAGCCATTTTGGCTGGTATTTGGCTATTTGGATAAGACATATAGCCGGTGTCATGTGGACATTGTAACTGTCCTCGCGGAATTGTAATTAGCATTGAAGGCATTGTTGCTGTCATAAGATGGCATTGTGACTTAGTTGGAGATGTGGTATTAAAATGGGCATTGTGTTTGGGAAAGCGGTAGTTGTCATGAAATCATTTTGTTTGTCTTGGGGCATTATGGTTCTCTTAAGAGGCAATAAGTGAATTGTGGTTGTCATGGTTGTATTACGAATGGCTAAGGGGGCATTAAGGATAATGTGGCTGGCATTGTGGGACGGCTAAGGGGGCATTAAGGATAATGTGGCTGGCATTGTGGGACGGCTAAGGGGGCATTAAGGATAATGTGGCTGGCATTGTGGGACTTGTGGCTGTAATAGAGCTATTGTAGCTGGGATAAGGAACATTGTGAATGTCATGGGGGCATAGTGGCTCTTATGAGTGCATTGTTGCTTGAATGGGAGCCATTGTGGCTTGTATTTGGCTATTTGGATAAGATATATAGTGTGTGTTCTGTGGGCATTGCTTCTTGCATTGGGGGCATTGTGCGTAGAATGGGGGCAATCTAGTTGGAATAGGGCTATTAATGGCATTGTGAAAGGCATGGAGGGCATTGTGCCATTTCTTCATTTTCGTTGGCAAAAGGGGAATTGAGAACATTGTGGCTGTAATGGAGATATTGTGCCTGGGCTCAAGGACAGTGTGGCAGACATGTGGGCATAATGGCTCCAGAGGAACACTGTGGCTGGCACGTGGGCATTGCTGCCATAGGAGGAATTGTGGTTGACATAGAGACTTTGTAGTTGTCATGGGAGCATTGAGGTATGCAAAAAAGGCATTCAGGCCATTGTGGCTGATATGGAGTGCAATGTGGCGTTTGTGGTGGCATTGATGCTGGCATAGATAGAATTGAGGGATTTCTGGTTGTTCGATAAATTTGTAATTGGCACTTAGGGCATTGTGGCTCGCATATGAGTAATTTGTGGATAGTGGCTGTCATGGGGGGGCATTGTGGATTTTAGGTAAGCATTATGTCTGGTAAAGTGGACAATGAGGACATAGTGGTTGTCATGGGGCATTTTAGTTGTCCTGGTTCTATTGATGTTGGCTTAGGGAGCATTGAGGACAATATGGCTGGCATTGAGAGCATTAGATTATCATGGAGCATAGTGGCTGGGATAAGGGCCATTGTGGTCCTTGCAGATGTCATGGCTGCATTTTGACTGGGAAATGGGACATTGTTGATTTCATGGGGGCAATTTAGCTGGCATTTAGAGCACAGTGGCTGGCATGGAGGACAATTTACGATCATGGGGGCATTGGGGCTGGCATAAGAGGCATTGGCAGCACTGTGTCTGCGCTAAAGTACATTGTGGCTCGCATAGTGGCATTGTGGCTCCTGGCATAATGACTGTCATGAGGAATTGTAGTTGTCATAGGGCTATTAAAGCCATTGTGGCTGTCATGGTTGTATTGCAGTTAACTTAGGCGGCATTGAGAGCAATGTGGTTTGGATAAGGGGCATTGGGAAAGGAATAAGGGACACTGGACTTTGTATCTGTCATGGGGACATTTTAGCTGCCATATGGGATATTGGTTAGAAGCATTATGGCTGTCACGTGGTATTGGATGTAATGGGGGCTTTGTGGTTGGCTGGCAGGGAGGAAGTTGTGGCTAACATTGAGGATATTATGATTGGGATATGGGACATAGCGAGTGTCATGAGGATATTGTGGCTTGCAGGTGTCATTATGGCTGGCACGGGGAAATGTGTCTGTCATGTCTTGGTTAGCAAAGGGGAAAGTGAGTTCATTGTGGCTTTAATAAAGGCATAGTGGCTTGCAAAGGAACATTGACATTTGGTGGTTTCCATTTTGGCCTTCGGGCTGGCATAAGGGGTATTGACAGCATTGTTGCATGGATAAATTACATTGTGGTCGCATGATTGTTGATTTTCTGGTGGCTTTGTGGCTGTCATGGAGGGCATTTGACTGTCATAGTGGTATTGTGTCCCTTATAAATGACATTGTGGGTTTCATGAGGGCATAGTCACTCTTATAGGAGCATTATTGCGAGCATTGGGCATTGTAAATGCCTTGGTGTCATTGAGCGCAATGTCATTGTCATTGGCGCATTGTGCCTTACATGGGAGCTTTGTGGCTGTCATGTGGTTAATTGTAGTTTGCATATAGATACTGAGGCCATTGTGTGTTGAATAAAGGACATTTGGGTGGTCATTGTAGCTTGGATAAGGGGTATCACCGGCATTGCTGCTGGGATAAAGTACACTGTAGCTGGCATGGGGACTTTGTGGCTGGCATAGTGGCCACTGACAGCGTGGTTGCTGCCATTAAGGCATTTTTGTGGAGATAACGTAGATTGCGTGTGTCATGGGATCAATGGGGGTGTCATGGGGTTTTAGTGACTTAGGAGACCATGTAAATGACATGGGGCATAATGTGGCTATTATAAGAACCTTGTGGCTGGCGTGGCGCATTGTAGATGGAATAAGGTGCATTGTGGGTGTTGTGAGTGCATTGTGGCTAACCTGAAAAGCATTGTGGCTTTTTTTAAGGTCTTGTAGCTGGCACTGCAGGCACTACGATCGTCATGTGGGAATTTTGGTTGGCTTAGCAGGTATTGAAGGCATGCAGATTTGCATAGGGGGCATTGATGACTTTGTGGTTGTTATGTGGCGGAAATGTGGCTGGCACTGAGGACTTTGTGGCTGTCATTGGAGCCATTTAGATGTGGTGGGACAATGTAGCTGTCATAGGTGCATTTTGGCTGTCATTGGAAAATTGTGACTGTCGTGGCTTTTTGATTTAGGGTTTGCGTGGACGATGTTTCTTTTTTTACTATGAGTGGCACAGTATAGTTGATGTGTCTAATTTTCTTTGCCTCTCTAGTTATTTGGCCACAAGTTGCAAGTCAGCATCTAGCTATTTTCGCTACTAGTGATATCACTTTGTGTCTTAACCTGGCGCATGTGAGGTCTTTGTTGAATTTGTGATATTCTTCATGATTGACTGATAATAGCTATATTGTGTCCTCTCTAGGTCACATTTAGGCCCATGTCATATATGAGTTGTAAATGGTCCACTGAATAGATTGTAGAATGGTTTTCTGTTTTATACAGATGTGGAGGAGAGTGCTATTTCTTCTAGACATCTGATCTTTGATGTGATTGGTGACTAATTTTGGGGTTGTGATCAGAGTTGATTATATCCTACTTATAGCTTCTAGTCAAGATGGGGTGGTTTGTGCATACTCTTGGATAGGAAGACTTGAGGTTGGATCTCTAATTTGGCTCCTCAGAATGTATCACAGAAAGGGTTTAATTGGCCCTTAAAATATTTGGGGGTTTCATTAGAAACTAGGCACACTAAAATCTCTTTACTGTTTCCAATACATCTATAGCATATACCAGGAATGTATTGTCACACCTCTTTCTTGATTTTTTTTTCTAGGTGTCTATTTGAAAGTGAAGGGAAGCAAGATATGGAATCCTCCAGACAGCGGCAATAGAGGAATCAAATGACTGGTAATTAATATTATTATTAATTACTGATAATTATCAGGCTAGTTTCTAGCTCTGGACTTTCAGAGGTGTGGTAATACCTTCCCGGTATATAAGGATATATGTCTAGTAGTACATATATTGGCTATAGATATTTAAGGGCATTGTAAGTGCCTTTGTGTTCTACACATGGGTGTACTGCATTTACATTCCAACATACATATTCATCACCATCTACACTTCCCCAATGGGAAATTTTTGGCTGGTATGGAGGGTATTGTGGCTGGCATAGGAAGAATTGAGGGCATAGGGTCTGTCCTCGCGGAATTGTAATTAGCATTGAAGACATTGTTGCTGTAATACGATGCATTCCGTGATTGTTGTTGTCAGAGGACATTGTGGCTTTTATGGTAACATCGTGACTGGGAATTAGGGATAGTGTGGCTGTCATGAGGACATTGTGACTTTTTTGGAGGCATTGTGATATTTGTGTTGGGATTGTGACTGGTAAAGTGAACAATGAGGGCATTGTGACTTAGTTGGAGATGTGGTATTAAAATGGGCATTGTGTTTGGGAATGTGGTAGTTGTCATGAGAGCATTTTGTTTGTCTTGGGGCATTATTAAAAGGCAATAAGTGAATTGTGGTTGCCATGGTTGTATTCCGAATGGCTAAGAGGGCATGGAGAGTAATTTGGCTGTCATTGAGGGACTTGTGGCTGTAATAGAGATATTGTGTCTGGGATAAGGGACATTGTGGATGTCATGTGGCATAGTGGCTCTCATGAGTGCATTGTTGCATGAATGGGAGCCATTGTGGCTGGTATTTGGCTATTTGGATAAGACATATAGCCGGTGTCATGTGGACATTGTAACTGTCCTCGCGGAATTGTAATTAGCATTGAAGGCATTGTTGCTGTCATTAGATGGCATTGTGACTTAGTTGGAGATGTGTATTAAAATGGGCATTATGTTTGGGAAAGTGGTAGTTGTCATGAAATCATATTGTTTGTCTTGGGGCATTATGGTTCTCTTAAGAGGCAATAAGTGAATTGTGGTTGTCATGTTTTTTTTTCCGAATGGCTTAGGGGGCATTAAGGATAATGTGGCTGGCATTGTGGGACGGCTAAGGGGGCATTAAGGATAATGTGGCTGGCATTGTGGGACTTGTGGCTGTAATAGAGCTATTGTAGCTGGGATAAGGGACAGCAGTAAGAATTTTTTTTTTAATATCAAGACAACATATATTTACTGTATCCCACCACAAATCAAATAGCATCATGTATCAGGTTCACTTCTGTTTGCGATAATAGAAATAAAAATCCAATCTTTTCCATAGCAGTTTATTTTACACAAATATTCCTACAGATCAAGAAAATCAAAGCTTAAGACTGAGGTGGATATAGAAAGTAGAGGGCCCCTGTTCAAGACCAGTATGTCCTCCAGTGCTGGTCTTTGGGTGTGACAACTTAGTCTAATGCCCAGCGCACTTTTACTAGGGTGCTCCCAAAGGACTAATTCCTTACAACATGAGCGTGGACTATGTAAACCTTTACTACCTTGAACCGCCGGGGAATTTATGATGAATTCCTTCACTATTTAGGCACTGTACGACTGAAAAATTAACCCTATAAGTCAAACTCGGGAACAACACAATTTGAGTCAATTATTTTTCTAAAAAGCAAAGATATAAAGCCTCTACCCTCTGGGTTAGTTTAAGGCCCAAAGAGAGGTGACAAACCCCATGGAATGGGGACACTTCACCCTTAGTAGGGCATGGCACAATGCCAGATCCGTTTACCACAGACCGTGCATATGTCATCCCAAAGGGGCCATTATAACCACTAGTGAGGGAGAGTAGAAGCAGTACAATATAGGGTTAATTTTTCAGTGAAATTATCATGAATGAGATTAGTTCATCAGAGCATGCGCGAGATGCGTTCCACTTACCAGTGCGTGTCATGATTCATTTTGGAATTGACGGGTAGGAGCAGTCCTGCTCGATGCATTAGGTCTAGCGCATGCGCAGTCACTCTCGGAAGACGCCGAGAAACCGAAACAACATGGAGGAAGTGAGGGGATCCGCCGGTTGGTGAGCCCAATATGAATGATTAAAAGTTTCTAATTTTGCACACCTGCACTTTACTTATTGCCACTTACCCAATTCGATCATATTTAGGCATTTTTTATACAGTATGGGCGATATGCCCTCCTAATAATTTTTGCATAAAGTGATTATCAGATCCTGTTTAACACATTGGAGATTTTTTTACTGTACACTGTGTATTTGAATCAGAGAACCATGCAATATTGTATTTTGTATTGCTCTATTATGTATTTTGGTAAATTATGTATTTATATGTGCACTGTTCACTGAGATGTATTGCTTGAGAAAGGCCCCATGGAGTAGGGCTGAAACATCGCAAGGGCTGATTAAAGTGATCCTATTTTTTCACTGAGTTTGGAGTGCTGTCTTGTATCTTGGATTTTGCTAAATACATATATATATATATATAGATATATATTTATTTATATCTCCAGAACACCCTTTTGACATAGGTTTGCGCCTTAGAAAGCTAGGGGCACATTAGTAGACATTTGTATACGTTTCATTTTACACTTGATGTATGCAGCAGTTGTGGCATGGGAATAGCTAGGGAGGCTACTGGAGTGCTTGCCCAAAGTGTGGATTGTGAAGTGGGCCCACTCCATATTTAAAAACAATAAAGTAAGATATATTAGATTAATCAGCGGTGCACACAACTTCCTGATGCTGGATGGTGTTAAGAACTAATCCACAGGCGCTCAGAGCTGAAAAGAGCCGGGAGCAAGGAGGGTAAGTATATGGTCTGGGGTCTGAAATAAAGTCTTGGGTCTGGGTCAGAATTAATTTAGGGGTAAGGTCTGGGGTCTGAATCAATTGAGGAGTCTATTCGGAGGAAAGGATTTATTTTTGGGTCTGTTCTGGGTCTGAATTAATTTTGGGGTCTGTTCTGAGGTATGGATTCATTTTGGGGTTTGGTTAGGGGTCTTAATTTGGGGGTTTATTGGTATAGTGGTACTATTTATGTGTACTGTATAGCGCACTATTTATGTGTGCGATATACAGCACCACAATTGATGTGTTACTGTCAATCCAAATTGTAACTGTAATCCTGCCTCTGTAAATGGGAACCCATTTTAACACATTATTTAAGTGTAACTCTGCATTAGTGTGTGTGTGTGTGTGTGTGTGTGTGTGTGTGTGTGTGTGTGTGTGTGTGTGTGTGTGTATAGGATGGTCTTCTGGGGAGGTTTTACTGTTTGCTTTTATATATATATATATATATACATATATATATATATATACTGAATATAACTATGTCTATCTATCTATCTATCTATCTATCTATCTATCTATCTATCTATCTATCTATCTATCTATCTATCTATCTATCTATCTATCTATCTATCTATCTATCTATCTATCTATCTATCTATCTATCTAATCTATCCATCTATCTATCTATCCAGTAAATCCTCCCCAAAAGAACACCCCTTTACATTTTATCAGGGGAGTGGCACAATGAAGCTTTTGCCTGGGTGAAAGAAAGTCTAGTTACATCTCTGGTTGTGGTATGTACATGGCCGGCCTTAGCTATGTGCGACACGTGCGGTCGCACAGGGCGCCGGCCGCCATGCTGTAAGGGGGGCGCCAGTGGGTACGAGCAGAAGAGAGGAGAAATGTTCCTCCCTCTGCACTGCTGCGTGAAGTGAGCGCTGATTGGAGGAGCAGCAGGTGCTTCTGTCTGCTCCACCAATCGGCACAGCCTGTATTGCAGTGTCACACACACTCAGCACCTCACCATCTCCTTCCTTCTGTGCTGCTGCCCCAGTGACTGCCGCTCCATTCATTCTCTATGGGAGCGCCGGAGATAGCCGAGTGCAGTGTTCTGCTTTTTCCGGCGCTCCCATAGAGAATGAATAGGAGGTAAGTTATTGTAATTTGCAAAATCGTGCGGCCATAAAGGGTGTATTCATTCATGGCCGCACGTTAACGCGGGTAAACCGTCCCTTTATCTGCAAAATCGTGCGACCATGAATTAATACAGAATACGCATCGCTATGACTACGGCCGGGTGTACTACCCTTTTTTTTTCTCATTAGAGATTAACGATAAGCAAAGTTTTTATCATTGATCTTCCCCTTTGCTAACACTGACCAAATATCATTATAATTGGTCAGAAACTGGCGAATCATGATGATAATTGGCTAAACTAAATAGGCCTTTAACCCCTTAATGACCGGCCTATTTTAAACCTTAATGACCATTCCATTTTTTACGTTTTTCCATCGTCGCATTCCAAGACCTATAACCTTTTTATTTTTGCGTCGACATGGCTGTATAAGGTCTTGTTTTCTGCGGGACAAGTTGTATTTTTTAATAGCACCATTTTGGGGGACATATTATTTATTAACTTTTATAAACTTTTTTTTGGGGGGGAATAGAAAAAAACCTGAAATTTCGCCACTCTTTTTCACGTCTTAAATCTACGCCGTTTACCGTGTGAAATAAATAACACAGTAACTTTATTCAGCGGGTTGTTACGATTGCAACGATACCAAATTTGTATCGTTTTTGTATGTTTTACTACTTTTACACAGTAAAAACGCTTTTTTTTCAAAATTATTTGTTTTTGTGTCTCCATATTTGAAGAGCCGTAACGTTTTTATTTTTTCGCCGATGCGGTTGTATGAGGGCTTTTTTTTTGCGGGAAGACTTGTAGCTTTTATTGGTACCATTTTGGAGTAGATGCGACTTTTGGATCACTTTTTATCAATTTTTTTTAAAGTCAGGATTCACAGAAAACAGCAATTTTTCCATAGTTTTTTATTACATTTTTTACGGCGTTCACCGTGCGGGTTAAATAATGTAATAGATTTATAGTCGGGGTCGTTACGGACGCGGCGATACCAAATATGTGTAACTTTGTAACTTTATTTTGGTTTTTTAACAGTAAAGCATTTTGTAAGGGGAAAAGCTGAGTTTTTCATTTTTTTTCACACTTTTTTTTTAATTTACTTTATAAAACTTTTTTTTAACTTTTTTACTAGTCCCACTAGGGGACTTTAATATGCGATTCTCCGATCGCTATTATAATACACTGCAATACTTTTGTATTGCAGTGTACTACTTCCTGTCCGTTTAAAACGGACAGGTATCTGCTAGGTCATGCCTCCGGCATGATCTAGCAGGCATTCGCTCCAGACAGACCTGGGGGCCTTTATTAGGCCCCCGGCTGCCATTAGAGACACAGACACTCGGCGATCGTATCGCCGGGTGTCGGTGGGAGAGAGAGGGAGCTCCCTCCCTCTCTCCAAAACCACTCAGATGCGGTGCACACTATTGTGCACCGCATCGGAGGGGTTAAATGGGTGAGATCGATACTAATATCGATCTCACCCGGCAGAGCAGGGACGCCCCCAGCCCTCAGCTACCTCTGGCAGCTGAGAGCAGGGAGATTTGACGCTCCCTGCTCTGTTTACTTTATCCTGATGCAGCGCCGTAAAAAGGCATATGCATCAGAATAAAGCCCGTTAGTGGCCGCCGTTAAAAGGCGTATTGGCGGTCACTAACGGGTATATGGGGGTATATTCAGGCTATATGGGGGTATATGCCAGTATATTAAAGTTTAAAAATAAAGTAAAAACATAAAGTAATGTTAAATTTTAAAAAAATACACATACGCCTTTTTTACAATAAGCATTAAAATAAATCTCAATACATAAAATATACACACATTCAGTATTGGCGCGGCCGTAATAACCTGCACAACAATTTTTTTGCATCATTTATGATGTGTACGCTGTAAAAAATAAATAAGAAAAAACTTCTTTCACTTATTAATGTGGGGCACGAGGTGTGATGAATTTAACCTCCATGTGCCTCAAATTAATAGTAATTAACCCCATCATGTACCTTACACATTAACCCATTATGACTGAGAAACATGATGGGGTTAATTACTATTAATGTGTGGCACATGGAGGTTAAATTCAGCATCACACCTCGCGCCTCACATCAGAAAATGGAAGAACTGTTTTTTATTACTGTTGGCAAAGTATCGTTTTGGTATCGAAATTGCAATACTAGACAAAGTATCGGTATCGAAGTCCAAATTCAGCTATCGTGACATCCCTATTACCTACAAAGGGGCTGTGTTGCACGACCTACAGGGGGCTGTGTGGCACGAACTAAAAGAGGGCTGTGTGGCACGACCTACAAGGGGGCTGTGTGGCACGACCTACAAGGGGGCTGTGTGGCACGACCTACAAGGGGGCTGTGTGGCACGACCTACAATGGGCTGTGTGGTACTATCTACAGGGGGCATCTGTGAGTGGCGGGCTGTGAGTGGGGGAAAACGGCTCCAAGTGACAGGCTTTTCTTTGACGTGGGCGTCTCTTTTACGCGTAAAAAAAAATGACCGTCGGCACAGAATATCGTAAGACCCATTCAAATGAATGGGCAGATGTTTGCCGACTCTTTTGAGCCGCATTTTCGGACGTAATTCGGGGCTAAAACGCCCAAATTACGTCCGTAAATAGTGTGTGTGAACCCAGCCTTACTGTGAGTGGAGGGGCTGATGGTAATTTTACTGTGAGTCCCCCCACAGGTGGTTTCCACCTCTGACCTCCAATTGAAATTAATAGTAGGAAGAAAATAGCTGTGGCACTCATTTGGAGCTTTTTTTGCTGTGTCTTTTGCATTCGCTTCAACGGCTTAAAAAAAACGCTAAAAAAAACCCCATCAAATAACGCTGTCAATTCAAAATCAGATTTTTTTCTGCCTTACAAAAAACGCTGTGTGAACATACCCTAAGAATGTAGTGCATATTTTTAGCTATTTTCTGTCTTTCTCTAAACAATTTTTGGTAGGGGGGCCCTGAGGAATTTTTTTTTTCCAGTGGTGGCTCAAGTCCGAAAAGGTTGGGAAACTCTGTAGCAGGCTACAGTGGCGCCTGCAGCCTATGAGGCGCAGGGACAGGATCCCTGCGCAGTCGGCGTGATGACATCTCTGGATCAAGCCGGCCTACGCAAGGATCCTGTCAGGTGGAGGTGGGGGGCAGTATGGCACTGTCTACAAGGGGGAGGTGGGGGCTGTATGTCACTTTCTACAATGGGGAGGTGGGTGCTGTATGACACTGTCTACAAGGGGGCGGTGGGGGGGCACTGTGTACAAGAGGGAGGTGGGGGTGTATGACACTACAAGGGGCAGATGGGGGGCTGTATGGCACTACAAGGGGCAGATGGGGCCTGTATGACACTACAAGGGGCAGATGGCGGCTGTATGGCACTGTCTACAAGGAGGAGGTGGAGGATTATGGCACTGTCTACAGGGAGGCTGTACGGCACAATCTACAGGGGGCACTTTCTACTAGGGGGGCTGTGGGGGCATTATACTCTGTGGAGGACATCATACTGTGTAGGGGCACTACAGGGGGCAATATAATGTGTGTGGCACTTAGGGGGCATAACACTGTGTGGGCACAATTAGAGGACAAAATACTGTGTCCTTGAAGGCGTTATAATATATTACATTATTAAATATTATTATACTGTGTGTGGGGTACTAAAGGGGCATTACACTGTGTGGGGCACTAAAGGGGCATTACACTGTGTGGGGGCACAATATAGGGCATTATACTGTGGGGAGGAATTATGCTTTTTTATGGGGCATTTTTTATAATGGCGTGGGACGCCGAAAGATAATTTCGCACGGGGCGCCATCTACCCTAAGGCCGGCCCTGAATGGAGCCATCCTGTATTTGGTGATTTGGATCCACACATGGTCTCCATGACAACCCTGCAACTGACAAAAATCACATCAGGAAGTTGGCAGTTTTACTTCATGGGCTTTGGGTCTGTGTCTTGAAGTGATCATATCTCCGCACAGAAGTAAGTTATTAAATGATCTTTTTCACGTTTTCAGTGTACATTAAGGGTATTTTGTCTTCTGGTGGACATCTCTTTACTATCAGGACAGGTTATTTGTAACATGACTTATGTAAGCCATAACACCTAAAGAACAGATCCCTCTTTGGCTAGGGCTACATGACAAAATACAATCGCCCACAAAGCGACTTCAGTGCTTCGCTATAGAAACAAAGTCACGAGGTTCCTTGCAACTATGGCATAAAGTCCGCCATTGGTTGACATTTTTTTTACGGTTGCAAAGTCACTTGCGACTTTTTCTTCCATTGGGAAACATGAAGGGAGAATTGCTAAGCAAAATGCGCCAAGAAAGTGGAGTAAATAGCCTTACACCAAATTAATTATGTTTTAGACACTTTTTGCGGCCCGAGGCGTTCTCGGGCCGTTTTTGCCGAGTTTTGCGACGCGGTTTCCGCGTCAAAATACCCCGTGTGAACATAGCCTAAAACCGTCTTTTTTTCAATTTTTTTCTTTCAGTTTTAATTATAAATTGTATATAGTTGTAGTAAACAAAGTTTTATTGTAGGTTACAATTTCTGTTAACCTCTTGGCAACATCCACCGTACGTGTACGGTGGATGTGCGCCCTCACAATATAGCGCTTTCTATTGAAGTGAATGAGAGAAGGCGGCTGCAATACCTGTGAATCGCCTTTGCATCTGTGTCGACGATTCATAGTGAGCAAGTAGAAATGAAGAGTAAGCAGCTATTGATGATGTTTTTTTTTTTTGTTTTTTTTTTTAGGGACTGGATAACCCCTTTAATTACAAAAAAACAGTAAAAGGCCGGATTCACACGACCGTGTGCGTTTTGCGCACGCAAAAAACGCGCTGTTTTGCGCGAGCAAAAGGCACTTAACAGCTCCGTATGTCAGCCCCGTATGATGCGCGGCTGCGTGATATTCGCACAGCCGCCCTCATTATGACACTCCAATTTGATGTTTGTAATCAGAAAAGCACGTGGTGCTTTTCTGTTTTCATTCATAGTTTTACAGCTGTTGCGCGAATCACGCTCGTCCCACGGAAGTGCTTCCGTGTGGTGCGCGTGATTTTCATGCACCCATTGACTTCAATGGGTGCGTGATGCGAAAATACGCGCAAAGAACGGACATGTCGTGAGTTTTTCGCAGCGGACTCACGCTGCGTAAAAATCACGCAACTGTCTGCACAGCCCGATAGACTAATATAGGTCCGTGCGACACACGTGAAAATCACGCGCGTCGCACGGACGTATATCCCGTTCGTCTGAATAAGCCCTTACTTTAAGAAATAAACCTTTTACCATTTTTCATGTAAAATAATAATAAAAAATATGTAATTGGTATTGCCGCATCCGAAAAAAATCCAAACTATTAAAATATTACGGAATTTAACGCGCACTGTTATCACCGTAGGGAAAAAAAAATCACTATGTCAGGATTGCTGTTTTTTGGTTACCTTGCTCCTCAAAAAAATGTAATAAAAAGTGATCAAAATGTTGTTTGTACCCCAAAATGGTACCAATAAAGAATACAACTCACCCCGCAAGAAAACAAACCCCAAGGCCGGGTTCCCACGTAGCGTAAAATTCCACAGCATTTACAGTAGAAGCAAAGTGGATGAGATTCCGAAAATCTAATGCCCACGCTGCGGGGAAGAAACGCAGCGTAAACTTTAAGAAATTGATCTGCGGTGCAGAATTTAATTCCGCAGCATGTCAATTTATGCTGCGTTTTTGTTGATTTTCCACCACAATGTGGTGCGGTTTTTGGACGGAATGTACTACGAGTTCCAGGTCAGATACGCTTCGTGGTTTTTACGCAGCATATCCATCCCGTGGGAACCAGGCAAATGCGCACGATACTTATTACATGCGGGAAAAACGCAACGTAATACAGTACCAGCATAAACAATGAGATTCCAGGAAATCTACATGCTGCGGTATTTTCCCGCACATAAATTGTCCTGCGGTGCGGATTTTAAAATGACGAATTCTATCTGCCCAGTGCAGAGGAAAATCGCACCAAAACATGCAGCATGAAAACACTGCAATTTACGGTACAGCAAAGCGAATGAGATTTAGCAAATTTTAGCCACATCAATTTAGGCTGTGTATTCTAAACGGAGATGCTGCATTTTTGGCCCATAGACTTGAATGTGGAGCATAAATTCCACACTAAAATATGCAAGTTAAGTTTTAAACAGTGTTTACACAGCGGAAACTCAGTTGAAAACCGCTGAAAATCTGAAGGTGCACATATAGTTTGCTATAATCAATTCTTGACACTAAATCGCAGCGTTTCTGCAGCAATGTGCGCAGCAAAAATGCACTATTTGCTGAGGATTTCTGAGAAAGATTTGTAACCATTTTTTGACAGAAAATCTGCAGTGTATCTGGTGTGTGGGAAGATACCCTAAGGCCGGGTTTATACGTTTTGCGTGTGTAAATGGCACTTAACAGATCCGTGTGTCAGCCCCGTATGATGCGCGACTGCGTGATTTTCGCGCACCCGCCTTCATTATGACTCTCCGTTTGGATGTTTGTAAACAGAAAAGCACGTGGTGCTTTTCTGTTTTCATTCATCCTTTTCAGTGCTGTTGCGCGAATCACGCTTGTCCCACGGAAGTGCTTCCGTGTGACATGCGTGGTTTTCACGCACCCATTGACTTCAATGGGTGCGTGATGCGCGAACAGCGCACAAATATAGAACAGGTCGGGAGTTTTTCGCAGCTGACTGACGCAGCGTAAAAATCACGCACCTGTCTGCACGGACCCATAGACTATCATAAGTCTGTGCGACGCGCGTGAAAATCACGTGCGCTGCACGAACGTATAACACGCTCGTGTAAATGAGCCCTAAGGGTCAGTTCACACTGCATTTTTTGGTGCTTATATTGACGTGGTGCGATTTTAACAGCTCTGAATCAGCGCCCTAAATCGCCGCGCATTGATTTTAAAGAGAGGCAGATGCAGTGTTTTTCCTGGGCGGCATGCTTTTTCTTTGGATTGGTTTCCACCTCTGACCATTAAGGGCAATGGGAGGCAGAAAAAAAAACCGCAATGCTCGTTAAGGGCATGGCCCCACGTGTCGGTTTTCCTCCGCAGCTGTCCGCATCAATGCCGCAGAGAATCTGCGTTGCAGATTCTGCGGCGGATCTGCCCAAAATGTGCAGTAAATTGATGCGGACTAGCTGCTGCGTACTGCGGTAAAAGTGCTTCCCTTCTCTCTATCAGTGCAGGATAGAGAGAAGGGACAGCACTTTCCCTAGTGAAAGTAAAAGAATTTCATACTTACCGGCCGTTGTCTTGGTGACGCGTCCCTCTTTCGGCATCCAGCCCGACCTCCCTGGATGACGCGGCAGTCCATGTGACTGCTGCAGCCTGTGATTGGCTGCAGCCGTCACTTAGACTGAAACGTCATCCTGGGAAGCCGGACTGGAGACAGAAGCAGAGAGTTCTCGGTAAGTATGAACTTCTATTTTTTTTACAGGTTGCTGTATATTGGCATCGGTAGTCACTGTCCAGGGTGCAGAAACAGTTACTGCCGATCGCTTAACTCTTTCAGCACCCTGGACAGTGATTATTTACTGACGTCTCCTAGCAACGCTCCCGTAATTACGGGAGCCCAATTGACTTCCTCAGTCTGGCTGTAGACATAGAAATACATAGGTCCAGACAGAATGAAGAAATGTCATGTCAAAAAAGCAAGACGCATCCGCATTACACATAACATATGCATGACATCTGCGACTTCATTGCGGAATTTAGAATCTCCATTGAAGTCAATAGAGAACTTCCGCAATGAGTCCGCAACCAGTCCGCCACTGGTCCGCACCATCCATTGTATTCTGCGGACACCAAATTCCGCACCGCAGCCTATGCTCCGCAGCGGAATTTTCAGCCACGTCTAAATGAAGCCTACTAAAAAGAAGTGGAAGGCAATGGAGAAACGGCTCCGCTGCGGATTAACGCTGCGGAGTGTCCGCAGCAGAATTCAAGAGCAATTCGGCCACGTGCGGCTTTGCCCTAAAAGTAATTTTTGCCTCTTCTTTTTTTTTTTTTTTTTAAAAGAGGCTCTGTCACCACATTATAAGTGCCCTATCTCCTACATAAAGAGATCGACGCTATAATGTAGGTGACAGCAGTGTTTTTTATTTACAAACAACGATCTGTTTTCACCATTTTATCATTGATTTTAGATTTATGCTAATGAGTTTCTTAATGCCCAAGTGAGCGTGTTTTTACTTCAGACCAAGTGAGCGTTGTGCAGAGGAGTGTATGACGCTGACCAATCAGTGACCAATCAGCGTCATACACTCCTCTCCATTCATTTAGGCAGCGCATAGGGATCCTTTTAGGTTGTGCGGTCTTATACTAACACATTAACGATACTGAAGTGTTTAGGCAGTGAATAGACATTCCACGGGATGTCTATTCACAATCTATGCATTTCTATGCGTTTCTGTGGTAGTTACAGCAGAGGAAGTGTAATCTCGCGTGATTACGCCGTAAATGACAGGTTACAACGAGATTACGCTTCCTCTGCTGTAACTACTACAGACAGAGTAACGAAGTGCAGAGATTGTGAATAGACATCCCGTGGAATGTCTATTCACTGTCTAAACACTTCAGTATCGTTAATGTGTTACTATAAGGCCGGATTCTCACGAGCGTGTGCCTTTTGCGCACGCAAAAAATGTGGCGTTTTGCGTGCACAAAAGGCACTTAACAGCTCCGTGTGTCAGCCCCATATGATGCGCGGCTGCGTGATTTTCGCGCAGCCGCCATCATTATGACACCCCGTTTGGATGTTTATAAACAGAAAAGCATGTGGTGCTTTTCTGTTTACATTCATAGTTTGAGAGCTGTTGCCGAATCACGCTCGTCCCACGGAAGTGCTTCCGTGTGGTGCGCGTGATTTTCACGCGCCCATTGACTTCAATGGGTGAGTGATTCGCGAAATACGCACAAAGAACGGACATGTCGTGACTTTTTCGCAGCGGACTCACGCTGCATAAAAATCACGCAGCTGTCTGTACGGCCCCCATAGACTAATATAGGTCAGTGCGACGCACGTGAAAATCACTCGCGTTGCACGGACATATATCCCGTTCGTCTGAATAAGCCCTAAGACAGCACATACTGATCTAAAAGGATCCCTATGCGCTGCCTAAATGAATGGAGAGGAGTGCATGACGCTGATTAATGAATGGAGAGGAGTGCATGACGCTGATTGGTCAGCGTCATACACTCCTCTGTACAACGCCCACTTGGTCTAAAGTAAAAACACGCCCACTTGGACATTAAGAAACTCATTAGCATAAATCTAATAAAGTGGTGAAAACAGATCGTTTTTTAAAATAAAAAGCACTGCTGTCACCTACATTATAGCGCCAATCTCCTTATGTAGGAGATAGGGCACTTATAATGTGGTGACAGAGCCTCTTTAACCAAAAACCCCACGTGTTGTGGTCGTATCAGGGTTCATAGGTAGACCAAGGCCAGTTTCAGACTAGCGTAACACGTTTTTTAAAACCAGACTTAGGCTTCATGCACACGACCGTGCTCGTAATTACGAGCACGGGCGGGCACGGCCGGCCACGTCCAGCCGGCCGCTTTTGCGAGCCGTGCTCCCATTATAAAGTATAGGAGCACGGCCCGTAAAATGAAAAAATAGAACATGTTCTATTTTTTTAACGGCACGGGCACCTTCCCGTGAGAAAACGGGAAGGTGCCCGTGACTAACAGAAGTCTATGGGCCCGTTATTGCGGGTCGTAATTACGACCCGCAATAACGGGTGTTTTTACGGTCGTGTGCATGAGGCCTTAGTCATCTTTTATTATATAAAAGCAGTAAGGCTAGATTCACCCGGGCATTGTGCATCTCGGACGTGAAAAACTGTAGTTTTTCACGTCTGAGGTGCATCCGTGCTCTGCACTGCGGGATGCGATATCACGCATCCCCCATAGACTAGAGTCTCTGGAGGGATGCGTGACAAAATAGGACATGTCCTATTTTCTTACAGACCCTTCACATGGTCTGTTGAAACAACGGCCGTGTGAACGACCAGATTGAATAATATAGGTCCGTATGACGGCCGTTGAAACAAGGCCATCACACGGACGTTTAACACGTTTGTGTGAATAAGGCCTTAGTCTTATGAACTTTTCCACTAAGTACACTTTTTGTAGCCAATTTTGATTTTTATTGCTCCAGTGCATTTAAAATTAAAAATGAAGCCACCTTGTAAATCTTGTAAATTCCCTACCGATACGTGTCTACAGGTCCTATGCAGGTCTTAGGGTCTCCATGGTAACTGACACTAAACAAACCCTTTTCTGTGTAGTCTTATTCCGCAGTCATACTCCCTTTCATTTGTCCCATTTTTCTCGCTAACCTACTGAATGTATATTAGGACCAATTAGAGGATAGATGGAGTGAAGTATAACTGCAGAATCAGACTGCACGGGATCTATTTGAGGTATAAGGCTGGGTTCACACGACCATGTTACGTCCGTAATGGACGGAACGTATTTGGGCCGCAAGTCCCGGACCAAACACAATGCAATTTTAAACGTTTGATGATAGTGTAGTGTAGTTACTCTTTAAATATAACACATTTTGAAGCTGGCATGTACTCAGTAAAGTATCTGATGGCACTGACCTAAAAAAGGAAACAAAAAAGGAACAGGTCACATTGTTGGCTAAATAAAAATAGAACTCAACATTTATGTCAAACATACAGTAAAAGCATGAAAAGTATAAAAGTAAAATGTATTAATCTGTTTGTCATCAGAACCCTACTCTCAATACATTAAAGGAAAACCGTCTAAAAATAAATTAAAAAAGAAAAAAAAACTCGCACTGCTACTACAAATAATTAGTTTTGCTACAAAAAAAGTGGCCTGGTTGCCCATAACAACCAATAATTTAGGTTGCTTTATGATTATAAGTAGAATTCTGATTATTGTAACTAACATTGTGACATCATCATGGAGCTTATAATTCCCTACTGTGTACATGCATGATGAAGTAACTAGCAGGAACTCCACTGTGCCTATGATCCTCGGTATACGTTTTCTTCATGTAAGTACAATGTTTCTTTTTTAGGCCCTGTTCACACAAAGTTTTTTTGGCGCTGACTTTGATGCGGAATCCGTATCAGAATCAGTGCTAAAAAAACCAGCCAAAATCGACCCCTTTGATTTCAATCGGAGGCAGAGACGTGTTTTTTTTCCCCCAAGCAGCTTATAGCCTCTTGCGGCAAGTCGTGGTTTCCGCCACTGACCTCCCATTAAGAAGCAGAAAAACCCCACGCCGCCCGCTTCTGAGCATTTTTAACGTTGTTTTTACCTTCAGTTGCCCATGGCAAAAAACGCCACGAAATATGCTGCATAAAACGCAGGGAAAAAAGCGCAGGCAGGTCACAGTCTGCCTCAAAATTCCTGAAGTCTGCCTGCAAAAAACTCTGTGTCAACAAGGGCTAAGAATGAAATATGATATGAACTGTAACAATGTATTGCCCTGTACCCATTAGTTGAACGCAAACTCTGCTGGGAATGTCCAGGAGACTCTTATAAAAAGGGGGAGGCCTCCTGGAAGAGTAGGCTCTTCTGGGGGCCATGCTGTCAGTGCTGTGCAGGTAGAAGGGAAAAACATATACAAAAATAGAAAAAAAAGGTATCCACACATACACTTATACTGTACAGCATTCATAGGGTTCTATTGTGCAGACTTATGCAAAATATTTCCTTTTGACTGATGATTGACAGTATTGCGTCTGGATAACTTTTTTCTTAGGATACTGCAAAGTGTATGCCACTATGTTTCATAATGGACGTCAATGGACAACAAATCATAGGTATACGTTTGCATACATTTAAACAGTATGGGTGTATTCACACGTGGTCATATCGTGGTTTTGCTTAAATTTTGATGTGATGTCATCCCAACATGTGAATATTCCCTATATGTTTGGATCCTACTGAAGAGACAAAAGATAAAATGTAAAGTGACTGTTGCAAGGGAAATGTATCACTACATACCGGCCGTTCAAACGAATAACTATCCATGTAATGAATGGAAGCGCCGGATTCAGCAGAGCCGGCCAGCTGCCACTATGACGTCCATGTGTCCTAATATGCATATGCACAGGCAATGGCATAATTACCTCTGTAGCAGCCGTAACGGGCACGCATTCCCCCGCTTTGGCTGCTACAGCACGACGCCACTAAAGGGGTTGTTCCTACTAAAGACATGCATCCCCTATCCACAGGATAGGGGATACATGTGGGTACGCTGGGACGCCCAGCGATAAGGAGAACGAGGCAAAGTCCCCCGAAATTCTCCATGACAAACCTCGGACTTCCGGGGGGTTTGTCGGCAGCTCCATAGAAATTAATTGTGCACTGGTCGCGCTTGTGCGCATGCGTGACCAGCGCTCCTTTCATTTTTATTGAACTGCGCTGACCCCGGATGACTTAGGGCGTAGTAGCTAGGGGTGCAGAGTTAGCAGTTGCACCTGGGCACTGTAGCCCAAAGACCCATTTGAAACATAGCATACAATTAATATACATGGAACATGGTAGGTGTGGGGGGGGGTCCTGTTACAAATTTTTGCACTTCTGTTGATGACATATTCCACAAAAAATTGACACAGTAAACAACACAGTACAAGCATAACACACTCCCAAAAAACACAAACATAAGAAAAAGAAAGCAAATCAAGGAATATATGAAATTCTCCCACACCAAGTAATTTAACGTTCACTCTTTTTTACAAAGATATAATAAAAAGCACACTCAAAATAGAGCCTTTAAAACACGTAAAGGCTATGTACATGTTTAAAGATAATTTTCCTTTAATTAATCAATGTTTTATTTGATTTTAAACAAATTGACTTTTTGAGATACAGCTTCTATGTATTTTTTATACATGTTAGCTGTATCCTGCCGTCAAAGCCGATTCGGTCAGGTCAGAAGGTTCATGAATTTAGGTGTAATCATTATGAGCTGGATCCTGCGTGACTTAACCAGCTTTCACCGGACCTGTGAGTGCAGCTGAGCTGTCGGAATGGGCTTTGACGGCAGGATACAGCGTCTATGTATACAGGATACATGGAAGCTGCATCTCAAAAAGTAAAAAAAAAAATTATACTGTCGGTGATGATTCAACAATTTTAGGCCGTATTCAGATGAACGTACGTAGAATACGTGTCCGTGTGACAGCCATTAAAACAACGGCCGTCACACGGACGCATGTATTTCAATGAGACCGTTCACATGGTCGTTGTTTCAACAGACTGTGTGAAGGGTCCGTTGACACATAGAACATGTCCTATTTTCTTCCGTTTTCACGGATCTGTCCATAGACCTAAGTCTAAGGGGATACGTGAAAACGGGATCTCCACGGGGCTACTCAGACGTGAAAAAATTTGATTTTTCATGTCCGATTTTCCCTACGTTCGTCTGAATAAGGCTTAAGAGTGTGTAGAGACACAGCCGTTTGACAAGAGGAAAGGCAACACCCAGTTGTCAATTTATATCCAGTAGGAATAACACATACCTCCCAAATGCCCCGGATTCAGAGGGACAGTTCCGGATTCCGGGCGGTGTCCTGCTGTCCCGGGCGGCCAGGGGTATATCTTGCTGTTAACTGTGTCTGCATCCTCAGGACGCAGATACAGTTGAACCCAGTGCTTAAGTAGGGAACCATCAGATCCCTGCTGCAGCATTAGTTCAGAGCGAAGGAGCAGAGGGAGCTCCTCCACTCGCCGAGGACTCCCTGGGCACAGCGCTACTTTAAGCACTGTGCCAGGGGAAGCCCTTGACGTCCCTGTCCATTTACGGACAGTGACATCAGGGGCTACTCCTGGAGCAGAATCCCCTGACAGAGCGTCGGCAACGCTCTGGCAGGGGATTCCGCTCCAGAAATAGCCCTTGACGTCAGTTTCCATGCATTAAAGTCCCAATGGCGCCATCTACAGTGGGGGGCACTATCTACATGGACACTATGGTGCTATATATGGGCACTATTCTAAAGGGGACACTGTGGCACGGTCTACATGGGCACTGTGGCACTATCAGGGCACTTTATATGTGGGCACTGGCCTGTGGGGGCGTTATACTGTATGGTGAAGCTGTGGGGGCATTATACTGTATTGTGGCAGCAATGGGGGCATTATACTGTATGGGGCAGCTATGGTGTAATTATACTGTATGGTGCCAGGTATGGAGGAATTATACTGTATGGTGCATCTATGGCAGCTAGGGGGCATTATACTGCATGGGGGCAGCTTTGGGGGCATTATGCTGTATGGGGGCAACTTTGGGGGCATTATGCTGTATGGGGCCATTATGCTGTATGGGGGCAGCTATGGGGGGCATTATGCTGTATGGGGGCAGCTATGGGGCAGCTATGGGGGGCATTATGCTCTATGGAGCAGCTATGAGGCACATTATGCTGTATGGGAGATTTTTGGGGGCATTATACTTAATGGTGCAATCTGTGTGGGCATTATATTGTATGAGGGCATCTGTGTGGGCAATATACTGCATGGGAGAACCTGTGTGGGCATTATAATGTATGGGGGCATCATGCAGTATGGGAGATTTTTTTGGGGCATTATACTTAATGGGGCAATCTGTGTGGGCATTATATTGTATGAGGGCATCTGTGTGGGCAATATACTGCATGGGAGAACCTGTGTGGGCATTATAATGTATGAGGGCATCTGTGGGCATCCCACCGTATGGGGCATTATGCAGTATGGGAGATTTTTTGGGGCATTATACTTAATGGGGCAATCTGTGTGGGCATTATATTGTATGAGGGCATCTGTGTGCGCAATATACTGCATGGGAGAACCTGTGTGGGCATTATAATGTATTGGGGCATCTGTGTTGGCTTTATACTGTATGGGGCATCTATGGGGCATTATACTGTATGGTGGCAGCTATGGGGATATTATACTGTGTGGGAGGCACTATGGGAGAATGATACTGTGTGGGCTGAACCAGGTGTGTATGGGCGGGGATTGGGTGGGATTAGAGGCTGGGCTTAAACAGAAAAAAAATTGCCGCGATGCACTATGGGCACCGCATCAGTTGTCCCTCTTTGTGATACTTTAAAGTTGGGAGGTATGATAACAGAGAAATAGCACATTGTAGGGTCCTAAGAAATTGTGCTCCAGAATTGTTATTTAATGGGTAATACAAGCATTTACTAAAACAGACATGTCAGGAGAGCTGATAGGTCCTCTTCAATTGTTATGTATTCTGCCAGTTACTGCGTCTGATCAGTGCTGTATTCTCCTCTATAGTCTGCAGTGTAATAATAGTATGCAGAGTGTCAGTATAGAACGGGTATCTGAGCAATACATGGTCACTGTATGGCGGTATCATTGGTTATTTTGGTGCTTGTTTAGTGGCAGCATACGCCTGTCCCTGACCATGTGACTAGGTATTTCTATGTTTACTTTTATTTTCCTTCTTGTGTTGATGATGTCATTTACATATTGAAGTGAGTAGCGAGGGGTGTGACCAAAGTAACGCAATAGTCGCTGCTATTTTTCTGCATTATGTGGGTGACGGGGGCCATATTGTATGTGGGCTGGTGGGATTTGTATACAGGGGCAGCTTTTTAGTTCTAGTTTGGCCTTGCCTGTGAGCATAATGATTTGACTGCTGAGAAGTGATCTCTACAGAACAGGGTTTATTTAAACAATAGGTCATTTTCTGAGGAGACATTCCCTCTTAAGGGTTAAAATACTAGTGTAAAGAGGAGTGTAGACATGTCATATAGTGTTATGAAGGGGAGTGGACTCAACGGTGAAATTTGATGACTATGGGTAGGGACACACAGCGTAAAACACTGCGTATTTTCCGCAAGGGATTTCATTGTGGAAAATCTGCAGCGTATTACAGTAGCAGCAGAGTGGATGAGATTAAAAAAAAAAAAAAAAAACACGAAGAAATCGTTCTTATATTGACCTGCGGTGCTGTTTTATCATTTTGCAGCCTGTTAATTCATGTTGCGGAATCGCTGCTCTTCTGTTGCGGGTTTTCCCCATCAAATTCAATGGGGAGGTAATAGTCACAACATATAAGCAAATTTGGTGATTTTTGTGGTGGAAATGCTGCAATTCCACTGCAAAAATCGTAAATCCAGAGAAAATAAGAAGCTTTTTTTCGGTTTAAATATAATAAAGAACTTCATACTTACCCCCGGGTGTTGTTATAGCGACGCGATTCTCTATTCTAAGTGCAGCTCGGGCTCCTGAGATGAAGTTTCGTCTCATGTGACTGCTGCAGCCAATCAAAGCCTGCAGCGTCATTTCAGGAGGCCTGGCTGTACCCAGAGCAGAGGGATGCTGGGTCGGACTGTCCCACCAGAGGATCCTCTGGTGTGATCAAACTTTAACACAATGATGGGCCCAAAAGGTCTAGCCGAGGACAACCCCATTTGTATATGACTATATATGACTGTATGTGCAAAGATAACAAAGATTATGATACAAATCAAAGTGGACATGCTCATTTTCTGCGTAGATGGAGAGTGGGCCCTCAGGAGATTTTTTTCTAGTGGGCCCAAGGCATTCCAGTCCGACGCTGGAGGGACACGTCGCTATGACAAAGGATAACGGGATAAGTATTAACTTTTTTTTCTACCGGTATTTCCGCAGCGGAGATTCCGCCCAAAAAACTGCACCACAATTTGGTGCGGTTTTTCTGGCGGTATTCTCTGCAGCTTCCATGACGTATATGCTGTGTGCTTATACGCATTGTATCCCGCTTGTGTGCACTTATCCTATAAGTTACATACATCTACCGTTCAGGAGGGGACGCCTCACAGCAATTCAGCAATAATGTGAGAAGCCAATGTGTGACACCTCCATAAATAGGGAAACCGCCACTTATCTTTGATCAGTCACATTATCTCACCCATCCAGTATGATAAAGGCACTAACATAACACTAAAATGTGGCTATTGGGCAAATCTTCATTTTTACAATTAACTTGCTTACCTTATAAACTGCATAGAAAAATGCAACTGAGCAAATAATTGTATCCTGTGATTTCACACATAATATCATGGAGTCATGCGAAACATAAGAGCCGCTGTTTGTGCAGAGACCGGATATTGCAGGTGTAATACTACATATATGCAAGAGCACATGTCGTAGGAAAATTCTTGTTTTACCTCAGTTATAACTTTTCCTTATAAAGTCAATAGGGAAAAACACCACAGAAATAAAGACTCAAAAAGTGCAGCAGTTTCCAAGAAACTAAATACGGACACAAATCTGTAATGTCAACATTTTTCTGTTTGAGATAGAATAAATCATTTCCTTTCCACACACATATAAAAGCTTGTTGCTTTATTAAAACAAAACAAAAGCAGTCATTGGTTAGAACCGAGCCCACCCTTGTAGTTTACTCAGTGGTATAAACCAGTTGGCAGCATCTGATTGGACAGTTTGAATGATACCTTCCTCAGAGTTCCACTGCACCAGCCATCTCCATAGAAATGCAGATGTAAGTTGAGCGGATAATAGACAGCGAGAGACACGAGGTCTGTGTAAGAGACGATGTTTATATATAACTGACCGCAAATATGGCAAGTACACAGTTTCCAACATTTGAATTTTTTTCCAGGGACACTTAGGGTGTGGTGTCTTTGGTGGGTGTGCGAACAAAATGTCTGCACTAGTTTGGCCGACAATTACTATGGTAGCCGCTATGTCTCTGGTTATCCGGTTGTTTACAGGCAGGTGATGTCTCACTTTATCACTAGGGCTAGGCAAACTGTGCTGACCACTACTGGTAGCGTAAGAACCAGCGTATATAGTGCCACGATCAGTATCCCTTGTAGATGGTGCCCCACACTGCCCCCAGAAGATATTGCCACACACTGCTCCCTGTAAATTGTACCAAAACACTGCTCTTTGTAGATAATGTCACAGTGCCGCCTGTAGATAGTGCCCCAGTGCCCCCTGTAGATAATACCACAATACCCTCTGTAGATAGTGCCACACAGCACCCCTGTAGATGTCACCACACATACCCCCTGTAGATGGCGCCACACAGACCCCATGTAGATGACGCCACACACCCCCTGAAGATGACGCCACACACATCCCCTGTAGATGATGCCGCACAGACACCCTGTATGTAGCCTGTAGATGACGCTGCATATACCCCCTGTAGATGGCGCCGCACACACAGCTTGTAGATGGTGCCGCGCACACCCCCTGTAGATGGCGCCGCGCACACCCCCTGTGGATGATGCCGCGCACACCCCCTGTGTATGATGATGCCGCGCACAGCCCCTGTGGATGATGATGCCGCGCACAGCCCCTGTGGATGATGCCGCGGACACACCCCAGCATTTTGGCTGTCATTGGAGCATTGTGGCTGTCATGATTTGTTAATTTAGGAGAGCAAAGAATAAAAATAAATTTTAGTCGGAAAGCCGAGAAAGAGTTGTACAGGCTCGCTAACCTTTCCGAGAAAAGCTGATCAGAAACTAAGCGACAAAGCGCTCGCCCGAGTACTTCTTTCGCTTTGTACGTTTTAGCGATCGGTGGGGGTCTGAGTGCTCAGACAACCACTGATCAATAGTTCTGATATGCTACTGAAATGTGTAAAGTTTTTTTACACATTAAATGCTGATAAAATTCCTATAGAATGTATTATCATGAAGTAAAGTAGGTGTGATAGAAATAGTTCATTCACTTTTGAGAATAAAATGATTTTGAGTTGGACTTCGCTGGTCAGATGCGGTTTGGTTGAGTTATTCTTGATTTAATAATTCCTTTGCCTAATGACAATGACATTTCCAAGCCCAGTATATTTTGTTTGTCAGTATGTTACACAATCTTTCTGGTTATCAGCAGTGTCCATGAAACTCTTCCCTAAATTAAAGGGAATGTGTCGCGAATTAAAAAATTTAGTAAGTTACTTATTTGTATTATATTTTTTAAGGCTTTTTTGCTGTATTTTTTTTTCTTCCACAGGGTGGAAAGTATTAAAAATACAATTTTAATGTGACGTTTTCCTATGTTGGCCACCAGGGGGAGCACTTCCCAAAATTACAGCAAGGGGGATCAGGCAATGCAACCTGACTTACAGCTGCTGTAAATGTGGGAGGGAGACTCACCCGCTCTCTATTTTTGACTACAAGCCAAGAAAAGGTGTCTTCAATTTGCTAAGCAGTGTCCAGCTCCCATTTTGGGAGTATTTTTGGCAGAAGCTACAGTACAGACCAAAAGGCTGCCCCAGTGCCCAGCATAACTACAGATGGTTGGATACTGGATCGTACCCGGCTCTTCCCGATATACCTGGTGGCGGTGGGTACCGTAGTAATAATGGGTTAGTGCCAGCTTTTTCTACTGGTTAACACTAAGCCCCGCCTTAGTAATGGACGTCATCAAACAGACAACTGCCATTACTAAGGTGGTAATAAAGCATTAAAAAAAACACAGAGACATAAGAAAATCATTTTTTATTGAAAGAAAAATTCCCACACAACCCTCTTTCAACATCTTATTTAAAAGAAAAAAAAAAGAAGATCATCGAAGTAGTCCAACGAATCTACGACGAAGTCCAAACGGTCAAGTGGAACCTGCAAAACAAAAAAAATAACAGTTAATAATATGCTGCTGTTTCTTCTTTCCTCGCTTCTACTGTGAATCGCCATGTAGTTACACGGCGGCTCACAGTTGGAGCAAGGAATGACGGAGCAGCAGTGCTCGCCGCTGATGCTTCAAAACAGCCGCCAATCAGCTGTTTTGAAGGAACAGAGGCGAGCACCATTGCCCCATAGAGTGCCCCCCCCACACGCACACTAAACCCCCCCCCCCCCACAAACTTGCAACCGCGCCACACACAAAACCATGCACGCACACACCTTACCTGCATGTTTGGGGTGTGTGTGTGTGTGTGTGTGTGAATGTGTGGGAGGTGCTCGACGGAGCAGCGGTGCTCGCGGCTGATCCTTCAAAACAGTTGATATGCGGCTGCGAAGGATCAGCGGCGTTCGTGTGCAGCTGATCCTGAATAGACGCCAATCAGCTGTTTTGAAGGAACTGTGGCAAGCACTGCTGCTCCGTCGAGCGCCCCCCCTCATACACAAACCCCCCCAAACATGCAACCGCACCAAACACAGACCCCAACACACACAAAATCCCCCCCCCATGCACACACACACAAACTTCCCTGCACGCACATGCACGCACACACACCTTACCTAAATGTTTGGGGGGGTTTGTGTGTGGGGGGGCACTCGACAGAGCAGAGGTACTCGCCGCTGATCCTTCAAAACAGCTGATAGGCGACTGTGAAGGGTCAGCGACGCTCGGGTGCCGCTGATCCTTCATAGTCGCCAATCAGCTTGTTTGAAGGAACAGCGGTGAGCACAAACAAATCCCCCAAAACATGAAACCGCGCCAGATTCCCCCCCCCCACACACACACACAAACCCCCCCCCCCCACACACACACACAAACGTACACGAACAATCCCCACGCGCTCACACGTACACACCTTACCGGCAGCTGGTCTTCTCCAAAGTGGCGCCGTCTTTCCCCCCAACAAGCCAGCTTCTCTGCTGGGTCGCTCTGAACTGAGCATGCGCATTACAGTGCGAGACGGCAGAAGCACAGTATGTAACAATCGGCTCCCGTTCGTTATGCCCTATAGCTGCCATATTTCATCTGTGTATGTGTCGTTAAGCGACACGTCAGCGACATATCAGCCCCCAGTGAATTAAAAAAGTGTTAACCCCTTACAGTCGTGAACAATTATCAGATTTTAATTTTCATTTTTTCCTCCCCACATTCCAAAAGCCATAACTTTTTAATTTTTCCGTCAATATAGTCCTATGAGGGCTTGATTTTTGTGGGACGAGTTGTCGTTTTTCGTTGCACCATTTATTGTGCCATATAATGTACTAGGAAACAGGAAAAATATTATTTGTGGGGTAGAAAATGAAAAACACATGGATTCCTCCATTGATTTTTGCGCTTCATTTTTATGGAATTCACCTTTCAATTAAAATATGTTAACTTTTTTCTGTGGGTCAATACGATTACGGCGATACTAAATATATATAGTTTTTTCTATGCTTTACTACTTTTACAAGGAAAAAATTAAGCGTAAAAAAAATAAAAATTATTTTGTGTTGCCAAATTCTGAGAGCCATAACTTTTATCTTTTTCCGTCGATTAAGTGGTATAACGGCTTATTTTTTGCGGGTCTAAGCTGTAGTTTTTAATGCTACAATTTTCGGAGTACATGTAAGATTTTGAACACTTTTCATTACATTTTTTGTGGGAGATGAGGTGACCAAAAAATATAAATTCTGGCATTTACATTTTTTGTTTTTTACGGCGTACATCGTACGGGTTAAATAAGAATATATTGTAATAGTTCAGACCTTTACGGATGCGGCGATACCAATTATGTTTATTTTTTTATTTCTTTTTCCAATGCTTTAGTGGGTAAATGCGAAAAGTGTTTTTTGTTTTTTTTTACTTATAATATTTTTTTTTTATTACATTAACAAAAAATACTTTATTTTACTAATTTTTACTTTTTTTTTTATTAGTCCCCTCTAGGGGACTTCAACTAGCGATCCACTATATACTATAGCCGTCCAAAATTTTGCATGCTCCGTTAGACTTCTATGGGTGAGTCTGTGCCGCAATTGCAGACAGGAATAGGATATGTTCTATATTTTGCTTTTTAGTTCTACGGCCCGGACACACATCCGTAAATATACGGAAAGGTGTCCTTGGCCAATAGAAATTTGTGGGTCACCAGATTATCCTTAATTATGGATTTGTAATTACAGATAGAAACTTTGGTCATGTGCATGGGGCCTCATTTAGGGGTTTTGCTCAGAACCAAATACATGCTACTTGTGGCTTCTTGAGGCTTATGGTCAGGATGGGGTGGTCTGTGCATCCTTGCATTGTAAGACTTGAGGCGGGATCTCTAGTTTGACTCCTCAGAAGGTATCCCAGAAAGGGTTTGATTGCCCCTTATGAAATTATTTTTGTTTTATAAGAAACTAGGCACCGTAACATCTCTTTACTGATCCAATACATCTATAGCATATACCAGGAACGTATTATCACACCTCTTTCTTTCTTTTTTCTAGGTGTCTATTTGAAAGTGAAGAGAAGCGAGATATGGAATTCTCCAGTCAGCGGCAATAGAGGAATCAGAGGATGGGTAATTCATATTATTAATTACTGATAAATATCAGGCTAGTTTCTAGCTGTGGACTTTTAGAGGTGTGGTAATCCCTTCCTGGTATATAAGGATATATGTCTAGTAGTACATATATTGGCTATAGATATGTAAGGGAATTGTAAATGCCTTTGTGTTCTACACATGGGTGGGCTGCATTTGACTTTCCAACATACACATTCATCACCATCTCCACTTCCCCAATGGGAAAATTTTGGCTGGCATGGAGGGTATTGTGGCTGGCATAGGGAGAATTGTGAGCATTGTGGCTGTCCTCGCGGAATTGTAATTAGCATTGAAGGCATTGTTGCTGTCATTAGATGGCATTGTGACTTAGTTGGAGATGTGGTATTAAAATGGGCATTGTGTTTGGGAAAGTGGTAGTTGTCATGAACTCATTTTGTTTGTCTTGGGGCATTATGGTTCTCTTAAGAGGCAATAAGTGAATTGTGGTTGTCATGGTTGTATTCCGAATGGCTAAGGGGGCATTAAGGATAATGTGGCTGGCATTGTGGGACGGCTAAGGGGGCATTAAGGATAATGTGGCTGGCATTGTGGGACTTGTGGCTGTAATAGAGCGATTGTAGCTGGGATAAGGGACATTGTGGATGTCATGGGGGCATAGTGGCTCTTATGAGTGCATTGTTGCTTGAATGGGAGCCATTGTGGCTGGTATTTGGCTATTTGGATAAGATATATAGTGGGTGTTCTGTGGGCATTGCTTCTTGCATTGGTGGCATTGTGCGTAGAATGGGGGCAATCTAGTTGGAATAGGGCTATTAATGGCATTGTGAAAGGCATGGAGGGCATTGTGCCATTTCTTCATTTTCGTTGGCAAAAGGGGAATTGAGAACATTGTGGCTGTAATGGAGATATTGTGCCTGGGCTCAGGGACAGTGTGGCAGACATGTGGGCATAATGGCTCCAGAGGAACACTGTGGCTGGCACGTGGGCATTGCTGCCATAGGAGGAATTGTGGTTGACATAGCGACTTTGTAGTTGTCATGGGAGCATTGAGGTATGCAAAAAAGGCATGCAGGCCATTGTGGCTGATATGGAGTGAAATGTGGCGTTTGTGGCGGCATTGATGCTGGCATAGATAGAATTGAGGGCTTTCTGGATGTTCGATAAATTTGTAATTGGCACTTAGGGCATTGTGGCTCGCATATGAGTAATTTGGGGATAGTGGCTGTCATGGGGGCATTGTGGATTTTAGGTAAGCATGGTGTCTGGTAAAGTGGACAATGAGGACATAGTGGTTGTCATGGGGCATTTTAGTTGTCCTGGTTCTATTGATGTTGGCTTAGGGAGCATTGAGGACAATATGGCTGGCATTGAGAGCATTAGATTATCATGGAGCATAGTGGCTGGGATAAGGGACACTGTGGACCTTGCAGATGTCATGGCTGCATTTTGACTGGGAAATGGGACATTGTTGATTTCATGGGGGCAATTTAGCTGGCATTTAGAGCACTGTGGCTGGCATGGAGGACAATTTACGATCATGGGGGCATTGGGGCTGGCATAAGAGGCATTGGCAGCACTGTGTCTGCGCTAAAGTACATTGTGGCTCGCATAGTGGCATTGTGGCTCCTGGCATAATGACTGTCATGGGGCATTGTAGTTGTCATAGGGCTATTGAAGCCATTGTGGCTGTCATGCTTGTATTGCAGTTAACTTAGGCGGCATTGAGAGCAATGTGGTTTGGATAAGGGGCATTGTGAAAGGAATAAGGGACACTGGACTTTGTATCGGTCATGGGGACATTTTAGCTGCCATATGGGATATTGGTTAGAAGCATTATAGCTGTCACGTGGTATTGGATGTAATGGGGGCTTTGTGGTTGGTTGGCATTGTGGCTGGCAGGGAGGAAGTTGTGGCTAACATTGAGGATATTATGACTGGGATATGGGACATAGCGAGTGTCATGAGGATATTGTGGCTTGCAGGTGTCATTATGGCTGGCACGGGGACTTGTGTCTGTCATGTCTTGGTTAGCAAAGGGGAAAGTGACTTCTTTGTGGCTTTAATAAAGGCATAGTGGCTTGCAAAGAAGCATTGACATTTGGTGGTTTCCATTTTGGCCTTCGGGCTGGCATAAGGGGCATTGACAGCATTGTTGCATGGATAAAGTACATTGTGGTCGCATGATTGTTGATTTTCTGGTGGCTTTGTGGCTGTCATGGAGGGCATTTGACTGTCATAGTGGCATTGTGTCCCTTATAAATGACATTGTGGGTTTCATGAGGGCATAGTCACTCTTATAGGAGCATTATTGCCAGCATTGGGCATTGTAAATGCCTTGGTGTCATTGAGCGCAATGTCATTGTCATTGGCGCATTGTGCCTTACATGGGAGCTTTGTGGCTGTCATGTGGTTAATTGTAGTTTGCATATAGATACTGAGGCCATTGTGTGTTGAATAAAGGACATTTGGGTGGTCATTGTAGCTTGGATAAGGGGTATCACCGGCATTGCTGCTGGGATAAAGTACACTGTAGCTGGCATGGGGACTTTGTGGCTGGCATAGTGGCCACTGACAGCATGGTTGCTACCATTAAGGCATTTTTGTGGAGATAACGTAGATTGCGTGTGTCATGGGATCAATGGGGGTGTCATGGGGTTTTAGTGACTTAGGAGACCATGTAAATGACATGGGGCATAATGTGGCTATTATAAGAACCTTGTGGCTGGCATGGTGCATTGTAGATGGAATAAGGTGCATTCTGGGTGTTGTGAGTGCATTGTGGCTAACCTGAAAAGCATTGTGGCCTTTTTTAAGGTCTTGTAGCTGGCACGGCAGGCACTACGGTTGTCATGTGGGAATTTTGGTTGGCTTAGCAGGTATTGAAGGCATGGTGATTTGCATAGGGGGCATTGATGACTTTGTGGTTGTTATGTGGCGGAAATGTGGCTGGCACTGAGGACTTTGTGGCTGTCATTGGAGCCATTTAGATGTGGTGGGACAATGTAGCTGTCATAGGTGCATTTTGGCTGTCATTGGAAAATTGTGACTGTCGTGGCTTTTTAATTTAGGGTTTGCGTGGACGATGTTTCTTTTTTTACTATGAGTGGCACAGTATAGTTGATGTGTCTAATTTTCTTTGCCTCTCTAGTGATTTGACCACGACTTGCAAGTCAGCATCTAGCTATTTTCGCTACTAGTGATATCACTTTGTGTCTTAACCTGGCGCATGTGAGGTCTTTGTTGAATGTGTGATATTCTTCATGATGACTGATAATAGCTATATTGTGTCCTCTCTAGGTCACATTTAGGCCCATGTCATATATGAGTTGTAAATGGTCCACTGAATAGATTGTAGAATGGTTTTCTGTTTTATACAGATGTGGAGGAGAGTGCTATTTCTTCTAGACATCTGATCTTTGATGTGATTGGTGACTAATTTTGGGGTTGTGATCAGAGTTGATTATATCCTACTTATAGCTTCTAGTCAAGATGGGGTGGTTTGTGAATACTCTTGGATAGGAAGACTTGAGGTTGGATCTCTAATTTGGCTCCTCAGAATGTATCACAGAAAGGGTTTAATTGGCCCTTAAAATATTTGGGGGTTTCATTAGAAACTAGGCACACTAAAATCTCTTTACTGTTTCCAATACATCTATAGCATATACCAGGAATGTATTATCACACCTCTTTCTTGATTTTTTTTTTTCTAGGTGTCTATTTGAAAGTGAAGAGAAGCAAGATATGGAATCCTCCAGACAGCGGCAATAGAGCAATCAAATGACTGGTAATTAATATTATTATTAATTACTGATAATTATCAGGCTAGTTTCTAGCTCTGGACTTTCAGAGGTGTGGTAATACCTTTCCGGTATATAAGGATATATGTCTAGTAGTACATATATTGGCTATAGATATTTAAGGGCATTGTAAATGCCTTTGTGTTCTACACATGGGTGCACTGCATTTACATTCCAACATACACATTCATCACCATCTCCACTTCCCCAATGGGGAATTTTTGGCTGGTATGGAGGGTATTGTGGCTGGCATAGGGAGAATTGAGGGCATAGGGTCTGTCCTCGCGGAATTGTAATTAGCATTGAAGACATTGTTGCTGTAATACGATGCATTCCGTGATTGTTGTTGTCAGAGGATATTGTGGCTTTTATGGTAACATCGTGACTGGGAATTAGGGATAGTGTGGCTGTCATGAGGACATTGTGACTTGTTTTGAGGCATTGTGATATTTGTGTTGGGATTGTGACTGGTAAAGTGAACAATGAGGGCATTGTGACTTAGTTAGAGATGTGGTATTAAAATGGGCATTGTGTTTGGGAATGTGGTAGTTGTCATGAGAGCATTTTGTTTGTCTTGGGGCATTATTAAGAGGCAATAAGTGAATTGTGGTTGCCATGGTTGTATTCCGAATGGCTAAGAGGGCATGGAGAGTAATGTGGCTGGGATAAGGGACATTGTGGATGTCATGTGGCATAGTGGCTCTCATGAGTGCATTGTTACATGAATGGGAGCCATTTTGGCTGGTATTTGGCTATCTGGATAAGACATATAGCCGGTGTCATGTGGACATTGTAACTGTCCTCGCGGAATTGTAATTAGCATTGAAGGCATTGTTGCTGTCATTAGATGGCATTGTGACTTAGTTGGAGATGTGGTATTAAAATGGGCATTATGTTTGGGAAAGTGGTAGTTGTCATGAAATCATTTTGTTTGTCTTGGGGCATTATGGTTCTCTTAAGAGGCAATAAGTGAATTGTGGTTGTCATGGTTGTATTCCGAATGGCTAAGGGGGCATTAAGGATAATGTGGCTGGCATTGTGGGACGGCTAAGGGGGCATTAAGGATAATGTGGCTGGCATTGTGGGACTTGTGGCTGTAATAGAGCTTTTGTAGCTGGGATAAGGGACATTGTGGATGTCATGGGGGCATAGTGGCTCTTATGCGTGCATTGTTGCTTGAATGGGAGCCATTGTGGCTGGTATTTGGCTATTTGGATAAGATATATAGTGGGTGTTCTGTGGGCATTGCTTCTTGCATTAGGGGCATTGTGCGTAGAATGGGGGCAATCTAGTTGGAATAGGGCTATTAATGGCATTGTGAAAGGCATGGAGGGCATTGTGCCATTTCTTCATTTTCGTTGGCAAAAGGGGAATTTAAATCATTGTTGCTGTAATTGAGATATTGTGGCTGGACTCAGGGACAGTGTGGCAGACATGTGGGCATAATGGCTGCAGAGGAACACTGTGGCTGGCACGTGGGCATTTCTGCCATAGGAGGAATTGTGGTTGACATAGGGACTTTGTAGTTGTCATGGGAGCATTGAGGTATGCAAAAAAGGCATTCAGGCCATTGTGGCTGATATGGAGTGCAATGTGGCGTTTGTGGTGGCATTGATGCTGGCATAGATAGAATTGAGGGATTTCTGGTTGTTCGATAAATTTGTAATTGGCACTTAGGGCATTCTGGCTCGCATTTGAGTAATTTGGGGATAGTGGCTGTCATGGGGGGGCATTGTGGATTTTAGGTAAGCATTGTGTCTGTTAAAGTGGACAATGAGGACATAGTGGTTGTCATGGGGCATTTTAGTTGTCCTGGTTCTATTGATGTTGGCTTAGGGAGCATTGAGGACAATATGGCTGGCATTGAGAGCATTAGATTATCATGGAACATAGTGGCTGGGATAAGGGACATTGTGGACCTTGCAGATGTCATGGCTGCATTTTGACTGGGAAATGGGACATTGTTGATTTCATGGGGGCAATTTAGCTGGCATTTAGAGCACAGTGGCTGGCATGGAGGACAATTTACGATCATGGGGGCATTGGGGCTGGCATAAGAGGCATTGGCAGCACTGTGTCTGCGCTAAAGTACATTGTGGCTCGCATAGTGGCATTGTGGCTCCTGGCATAATGACTGTCATGGGGCATTGTAGTTGTCATAGGGCTATTGAAGCCATTGTGGCTGTCATGGTTGTATTGCAGTTAACTTAGGCGGCATTGAGAGCAATGTGGTTTGGATAAGGGGCATTGTGAAAGGAATAAGGGACACTGGACTTTGTATCAGTCATGGGGACATTTTAGCTGCCATATGGGATATTGGTTAGAAGCATTATGGCTGTCACGTGGTATTGGATGTAATGGGGGCTTTGTGGTTGGCTGGCAGGGAGGAAGTTGTGGCTAACATTGAGGATATTATGACTGGGATATGGGACATAGCGAGTGTCATGAGGATATTGTGGCTTGCAGGTGTCATTATGGCTGGCACGGGGACTTGTGTCTGTCATGTCTTGGTTAGCAAAGGGGAAAGTGAGTTCATTGTGGCTTTAATAAAGGCATAGTGGCTTGCAAAGGAGCATTGACATTTGGTGGTTTCCATTTTGGCCTTCGGGCTGGCATAAGGGGCATTGACAGCATTGTTGCATGGATAAAGTACATTGTGGTCGCATGATTGTTGATTTTCTGGTGGCTTTGTGGCTGTCATGGAGGGCATTTGACTGTCATAGTGGCATTGTGTCCCTTATAAATGACATTGTGGGTTTCATGAGGGCATAGTCACTCTTATAGGAGCATTATTGCCAGCATTGGGCATTGTAAATGCCTTGGTGTCATTGAGCGCAATGTCATTGTCATTGGCGCATTGTGCCTTACATGGGAGCTTTGTGGCTGTCATGTGGTTAATTGTAGTTTGCATATAGATACTGAGGCCATTGTGTGTTGAATAAAGGACATTTGGGTGGTCATTGTAGCTTGGATAAGGGGTATCACCGGCATTGCTGCTGGGATAAAGTACACTGTAGCTGGCATGGGGACTTTGTGGCTGGCATAGTGGCCACTGACAGCGTGGTTGCTACCATTAAGGCATTTTTGTGGAGATAACGTAGATTGCGTGTGTCATGGTATCAATGGGGGTGTCATGGGGTTTTAGTGACTTAGGAGACCATGTAAATGACATGGGGCATAATGTGGCTATTATAAGAACCTTGTGGCTGGCATGGTGCATTGTAGATGGAATAAGGTGCATTGTGGGTGTTGTGAGTGCATTGTGGCTAACCTGAAAAGCATTGTGGCCTTTTTTAAGGTCTTGTAGCTGGCACGGCAGGCACTACGGTTGTCATGTGGGAATTTTGGTTGGCTTAGCAGGTATTGAAGGCATGGTGATTTGCATAGGGGGCATTGATGACTTTGTGGTTGTTATGTGGCGGAAATGTGGCTGGCACTGAGGACTTTGTGGCTGTCATTGGAGCCATTTAGATGTGGTGGGACAATGTAGCTGTCATAGGTGCATTTTGGCTGTCATTGGAAAATTGTGACTGTCGTGGCTTTTTAATTTAGGGTTTGCGTGGACGATGTTTCTTTTTTTACTATGAGTGGCACAGTATAGTTGATGTGTCTAATTTTCTTTGCCTCTCTAGTGATTTGGCCACAAGTTGCAAGTCAGCATCTAGCTATTTTCGCTACTAGTGATATCACTTTGTGTCTTAACCTGGCGCATGTGAGGTCTTTGTTGAATGTGTGATATTCTTCATGATGACTGATAATAGCTATATTGTGTCCTCTCTAGGTCACATTTAGGCCCATGTCATATATGAGTTGTAAATGGTCCACTGAATAGATTGTAGAATGGTTTTCTGTTTTATACAGATGTGGAGGAGAGTGCTATTTCTTCTAGACATCTGATCTTTGATGTGATTGGTGACTAATTTTGGGGTTGTGATCAGAGTTGATTATATCCTACTTATAGCTTCTAGTCAAGATGGGGTGGTTTGTGAATACTCTTGGATAGGAAGACTTGAGGTTGGATCTCTAATTTGGCTCCTCAGAATGTATCACAGAAAGGGTTTAATTGGCCCTTAAAATATTTGGGGGTTTCATTAGAAACTAGGCACACTAAAATCTCTTTACTGTTTCCAATACATCTATAGCATATACCAGGAATGTATTATCACACCTCTTTCTTGATTATTTTTTTCTAGGTGTCTATTTGAAAGTGAAGAGAAGCAAGATATGGAATCCTCCAGACAGCGGCAATAGAGCAATCAAATGACTGGTAATTAATATTATTATTAATTACTGATAATTATCAGGCTAGTTTCTAGCTCTGGACTTTCAGAGGTGTGGTAATACCTTCCCGGTATATAAGGATATATGTCTAGTAGTACATATATTGGCTATAGATATTTAAGGGCATTGTAAATGCCTTTGTGTTCTACACATGGGTGCACTGCATTTACATTCCAACATACACATTCATCACCATCTCCACTTCCCCAATGGGGAATTTTTGGCTGGTATGGAGGGTATTGTGGCTGGCATAGGGAGAATTGAGGGCATAGGGTCTGTCCTCGCGGAATTGTAATTAGCATTGAAGACATTGTTGCTGTAATACGATGCATTCCGTGATTGTTGTTGTCAGAGGATATTGTGGCTTTTATGGTAACATCGTGACTGGGAATTAGGGATAGTGTGGCTGTCATGAGGACATTGTGACTTGTTTTGAGGCATTGTGATATTTGTGTTGGGATTGTGACTGGTAAAGTGAACAATGAGGGCATTGTGACTTAGTTGGAGATGTGGTATTAAAATGGGCATTGTGTTTGGGAATGTGGTAGTTGTCATGAGAGCATTTTGTTTGTCTTGGGGCATTATTAAGAGGCAATAAGTGAATTGTGGTTGCCATGGTTGTATTCCGAATGGCTAAGAGGGCATGGAGAGTAATGTGGCTGGGATAAGGGACATTGTGGATGTCATGTGGCATAGTGGCTCTCATGAGTGCATTGTTACATGAATGGGAGCCATTTTGGCTGGTATTTGGCTATCTGGATAAGACATATAGCCGGTGTCATGTGGACATTGTAACTGTCCTCGCGGAATTGTAATTAGCATTGAAGGCATTGTTGCTGTCATTAGATGGCATTGTGACTTAGTTGGAGATGTGGTATTAAAATGGGCATTATGTTTGGGAAAGTGGTAGTTGTCATGAAATCATTTTGTTTGTCTTGGGGCATTATGGTTCTCTTAAGAGGCAATAAGTGAATTGTGGTTGTCATGGTTGTATTCCGAATGGCTAAGGGGGCATTAAGGATAATGTGGCTGGCATTGTGGGACGGCTAAGGGGGCATTAAGGATAATGTGGCTGGCATTGTGGGACTTGTGGCTGTAATAGAGCTTTTGTAGCTGGGATAAGGGACATTGTGGATGTCATGGGGGCATAGTGGCTCTTATGCGTGCATTGTTGCTTGAATGGGAGCCATTGTGGCTGGTATTTGGCTATTTGGATAAGATATATAGTGGGTGTTCTGTGGGCATTGCTTCTTGCATTAGGGGCATTGTGCGTAGAATGGGGGCAATCTAGTTGGAATAGGGCTATTAATGGCATTGTGAAAGGCATGGAGGGCATTGTGCCATTTCTTCATTTTCGTTGGCAAAAGGGGAATTTAAATCATTGTTGCTGTAATTGAGATATTGTGGCTGGACTCAGGGACAGTGTGGCAGACATGTGGGCATAATGGCTGCAGAGGAACACTGTGGCTGGCACGTGGGCATTTCTGCCATAGGAGGAATTGTGGTTGACATAGGGACTTTGTAGTTGTCATGGGAGCATTGAGGTATGCAAAAAAGGCATTCAGGCCATTGTGGCTGATATGGAGTGCAATGTGGCGTTTGTGGTGGCATTGATGCTGGCATAGATAGAATTGAGGGATTTCTGGTTGTTCGATAAATTTGTAATTGGCACTTAGGGCATTCTGGCTCGCATTTGAGTAATTTGGGGATAGTGGCTGTCATGGGGGGGCATTGTGGATTTTAGGTAAGCATTGTGTCTGTTAAAGTGGACAATGAGGACATAGTGGTTGTCATGGGGCATTTTAGTTGTCCTGGTTCTATTGATGTTGGCTTAGGGAGCATTGAGGACAATATGGCTGGCATTGAGAGCATTAGATTATCATGGAACATAGTGGCTGGGATAAGGGACATTGTGGACCTTGCAGATGTCATGGCTGCATTTTGACTGGGAAATGGGACATTGTTGATTTCATGGGGGCAATTTAGCTGGCATTTAGAGCACAGTGGCTGGCATGGAGGACAATTTACGATCATGGGGGCATTGGGGCTGGCATAAGAGGCATTGGCAGCACTGTGTCTGCGCTAAAGTACATTGTGGCTCGCATAGTGGCATTGTGGCTCCTGGCATAATGACTGTCATGGGGCATTGTAGTTGTCATAGGGCTATTGAAGCCATTGTGGCTGTCATGGTTGTATTGCAGTTAACTTAGGCGGCATTGAGAGCAATGTGGTTTGGATAAGGGGCATTGTGAAAGGAATAAGGGACACTGGACTTTGTATCAGTCATGGGGACATTTTAGCTGCCATATGGGATATTGGTTAGAAGCATTATGGCTGTCACGTGGTATTGGATGTAATGGGGGCTTTGTGGTTGGCTGGCAGGGAGGAAGTTGTGGCTAACATTGAGGATATTATGACTGGGATATGGGACATAGCGAGTGTCATGAGGATATTGTGGCTTGCAGGTGTCATTATGGCTGGCACGGGGACTTGTGTCTGTCATGTCTTGGTTAGCAAAGGGGAAAGTGAGTTCATTGTGGCTTTAATAAAGGCATAGTGGCTTGCAAAGGAGCATTGACATTTGGTGGTTTCCATTTTGGCCTTCGGGCTGGCATAAGGGGCATTGACAGCATTGTTGCATGGATAAAGTACATTGTGGTCGCATGATTGTTGATTTTCTGGTGGCTTTGTGGCTGTCATGGAGGGCATTTGACTGTCATAGTGGCATTGTGTCCCTTATAAATGACATTGTGGGTTTCATGAGGGCATAGTCACTCTTATAGGAGCATTATTGCCAGCATTGGGCATTGTAAATGCCTTGGTGTCATTGAGCGCAATGTCATTGTCATTGGCGCATTGTGCCTTACATGGGAGCTTTGTGGCTGTCATGTGGTTAATTGTAGTTTGCATATAGATACTGAGGCCATTGTGTGTTGAATAAAGGACATTTGGGTGGTCATTGTAGCTTGGATAAGGGGTATCACCGGCATTGCTGCTGGGATAAAGTACACTGTAGCTGGCATGGGGACTTTGTGGCTGGCATAGTGGCCACTGACAGCGTGGTTGCTACCATTAAGGCATTTTTGTGGAGATAACGTAGATTGCGTGTGTCATGGTATCAATGGGGGTGTCATGGGGTTTTAGTGACTTAGGAGACCATGTAAATGACATGGGGCATAATGTGGCTATTATAAGAACCTTGTGGCTGGCATGGTGCATTGTAGATGGAATAAGGTGCATTGTGGGTGTTGTGAGTGCATTGTGGCTAACCTGAAAAGCATTGTGGCCTTTTTTAAGGTCTTGTAGCTGGCACGGCAGGCACTACGGTTGTCATGTGGGAATTTTGGTTGGCTTAGCAGGTATTGAAGGCATGGTGATTTGCATAGGGGGCATTGATGACTTTGTGGTTGTTATGTGGCGGAAATGTGGCTGGCACTGAGGACTTTGTGGCTGTCATTGGAGCCATTTAGATGTGGTGGGACAATGTAGCTGTCATAGGTGCATTTTGGCTGTCATTGGAAAATTGTGACTGTCGTGGCTTTTTAATTTAGGGTTTGCGTGGACGATGTTTCTTTTTTTACTATGAGTGGCACAGTATAGTTGATGTGTCTAATTTTCTTTGCCTCTCTAGTGATTTGGCCACAAGTTGCAAGTCAGCATCTAGCTATTTTCGCTACTAGTGATATCACTTTGTGTCTTAACCTGGCGCATGTGAGGTCTTTGTTGAATGTGTGATATTCTTCATGATGACTGATAATAGCTATATTGTGTCCTCTCTAGGTCACATTTAGGCCCATGTCATATATGAGTTGTAAATGGTCCACTGAATAGATTGTAGAATGGTTTTCTGTTTTATACAGATGTGGAGGAGAGTGCTATTTCTTCTAGACATCTGATCTTTGATGTGATTGGTGACTAATTTTGGGGTTGTGATCAGAGTTGATTATATCCTACTTATAGCTTCTAGTCAAGATGGGGTGGTTTGTGAATACTCTTGGATAGGAAGACTTGAGGTTGGATCTCTAATTTGGCTCCTCAGAATGTATCACAGAAAGGGTTTAATTGGCCCTTAAAATATTTGGGGGTTTCATTAGAAACTAGGCACACTAAAATCTCTTTACTGTTTCCAATACATCTATAGCATATACCAGGAATGTATTATCACACCTCTTTCTTGATTATTTTTTTCTAGGTGTCTATTTGAAAGTGAAGAGAAGCAAGATATGGAATCCTCCAGACAGCGGCAATAGAGCAATCAAATGACTGGTAATTAATATTATTATTAATTACTGATAATTATCAGGCTAGTTTCTAGCTCTGGACTTTCAGAGGTGTGGTAATACCTTCCCGGTATATAAGGATATATGTCTAGTAGTACATATATTGGCTATAGATATTTAAGGGCATTGTAAATGCCTTTGTGTTCTACACATGGGTGCACTGCATTTACATTCCAACATACACATTCATCACCATCTCCACTTCCCCAATGGGGAATTTTTGGCTGGTATGGAGGGTATTGTGGCTGGCATAGGGAGAATTGAGGGCATAGGGTCTGTCCTCGCGGAATTGTAATTAGCATTGAAGACATTGTTGCTGTAATACGATGCATTCCGTGATTGTTGTTGTCAGAGGATATTGTGGCTTTTATGGTAACATCGTGACTGGGAATTAGGGATAGTGTGGCTGTCATGAGGACATTGTGACTTGTTTTGAGGCATTGTGATATTTGTGTTGGGATTGTGACTGGTAAAGTGAACAATGAGGGCATTGTGACTTAGTTGGAGATGTGGTATTAAAATGGGCATTGTGTTTGGGAATGTGGTAGTTGTCATGAGAGCATTTTGTTTGTCTTGGGGCATTATTAAGAGGCAATAAGTGAATTGTGGTTGCCATGGTTGTATTCCGAATGGCTAAGAGGGTATGGAGAGTAATGTGGCTGGGATAAGGGACATTGTGGATGTCATGTGGCATAGTGGCTCTCATGAGTGCATTGTTACATGAATGGGAGCCATTTTGGCTGGTATTTGGCTATTTGGATAAGACATATAGCCGGTGTCATGTGGACATTGTAACTGTCCTCGCGGAATTGTAATTAGCATTGAAGGCATTGTTGCTGTCATTAGATGGCATTGTGACTTAGTTGGAGATGTGGTATTAAAATGGGCATTATGTTTGGGAAAGTGGTAGTTGTCATGAAATCATTTTGTTTGTCTTGGGGCATTATGGTTCTCTTAAGAGGCAATAAGTGAATTGTGGTTGTCATGGTTGTATTCCGAATGGCTAAGGGGGCATTAAGGATAATGTGGCTGGCATTGTGGGACGGCTAAGGGGGCATTAAGGATAATGTGGCTGGCATTGTGGGACTTGTGGCTGTAATAGAGCTTTTGTAGCTGGGATAAGGGACATTGTGGATGTCATGGGGGCATAGTGGCTCTTATGCGTGCATTGTTGCTTGAATGGGAGCCATTGTGGCTGGTATTTGGCTATTTGGATAAGATATATAGTGGGTGTTCTGTGGGCATTGCTTCTTGCATTAGGGGCATTGTGCGTAGAATGGGGGCAATCTAGTTGGAATAGGGCTATTAATGGCATTGTGAAAGGCATGGAGGGCATTGTGCCATTTCTTCATTTTCGTTGGCAAAAGGGGAATTTAAATCATTGTTGCTGTAATTGAGATATTGTGGCTGGACTCAGGGACAGTGTGGCAGACATGTGGGCATAATGGCTGCAGAGGAACACTGTGGCTGGCACGTGGGCATTTCTGCCATAGGAGGAATTGTGGTTGACATAGGGACTTTGTAGTTGTCATGGGAGCATTGAGGTATGCAAAAAAGGCATTCAGGCCATTGTGGCTGATATGGAGTGCAATGTGGCGTTTGTGGTGGCATTGATGCTGGCATAGATAGAATTGAGGGATTTCTGGTTGTTCGATAAATTTGTAATTGGCACTTAGGGCATTCTGGCTCGCATTTGAGTAATTTGGGGATAGTGGCTGTCATGGGGGGGCATTGTGGATTTTAGGTAAGCATTGTGTCTGTTAAAGTGGACAATGAGGACATAGTGGTTGTCATGGGGCATTTTAGTTGTCCTGGTTCTATTGATGTTGGCTTAGGGAGCATTGAGGACAATATGGCTGGCATTGAGAGCATTAGATTATCATGGAACATAGTGGCTGGGATAAGGGACATTGTGGACCTTGCAGATGTCATGGCTGCATTTTGACTGGGAAATGGGACATTGTTGATTTCATGGGGGCAATTTAGCTGGCATTTAGAGCACAGTGGCTGGCATGGAGGACAATTTACGATCATGGGGGCATTGGGGCTGGCATAAGAGGCATTGGCAGCACTGTGTCTGCGCTAAAGTACATTGTGGCTCGCATAGTGGTATTGTGGCTCCTGGCATAATGACTGTCATGGGGCATTGTAGTTGTCATAGGGCTATTGAAGCCATTGTGGCTGTCATGGTTGTATTGCAGTTAACTTAGGCGGCATTGAGAGCAATGTGGTTTGGATAAGGGGCATTGTGAAAGGAATAAGGGACACTGGACTTTGTATCAGTCATGGGGACATTTTAGCTGCCATATGGGATATTGGTTAGAAGCATTATGGCTGTCACGTGGTATTGGATGTAATGGGGGCTTTGTGGTTGGCTGGCAGGGAGGAAGTTGTGGCTAACATTGAGGATATTATGACTGGGATATGGGACATAGCGAGTGTCATGAGGATATTGTGGCTTGCAGGTGTCATTATGGCTGGCACGGGGACTTGTGTCTGTCATGTCTTGGTTAGCAAAGGGGAAAGTGAGTTCATTGTGGCTTTAATAAAGGCATAGTGGCTTGCAAAGGAGCATTGACATTTGGTGGTTTCCATTTTGGCCTTCGTGCTGGCATAAGGGGCATTGACAGCATTGTTGCATGGATAAAGTACATTGTGGTCGCATGATTGTTGATTTTCTGGTGGCTTTGTGGCTGTCATGGAGGGCATTTGACTGTCATAGTGGCATTGTGTCCCTTATAAATGACATTGTGGGTTTCATGAGGGCATAGTCACTCTTATAGGAGCATTTTTGCCAGCATTGGGCATTGTAAATGCCTTGGTGTCATTGAGCGCAATGTCATTGGCGCATTGTGCCTTACATGGGAGCTTTGTGGCTGTCATGTGGTTAATTGTAGTTTGCATATAGATACTGAGGCCATTGTGTGTTGAATAAAGGACATTTGGGTGGTCATTGTAGCTTGGATAAGGGGTATCACTGGCATTGCTGCTGGGATAAAGTACACTGTAGCTGGCATGGGGACTTTGTGGCTGGCATAGTGGCCACTGACAGCGTGGTTGCTGCCATTAAGGCATTTTTGTGGAGATAACGTAGATTGCGTGTGTCATGGGATCAATGGGGGTGTCATGGGGTTTTAGTGACTTAGGAGACCATGTAAATGACATGGGGCATAATGTGGCTATTATAAGAACCTTGTGGCTGGCATTGCGCATTGTAGATGGAATAAGGTGCATTGTAGGTGTTGTGAGTGCATTGTGGCTAACCTGAAAAGCATTGTGGCCTTTTTTAAGGTCTTGTAGCTGGCACGGCAGGCACTACGGTTGTCATGTGGGAATTTTGGTTGGCTTAGCAGGTATTGAAGGCATGGTGATTTGCATAGGGGGCATTGATGACTTTGTGGTTGTTATGTGGCGGAAATGTGGCTGGCACTGAGGACTTTGTGGCTGTCATTGGAGCCATTTAGATGTGGTGGGACAATGTAGCTGTCATAGGTGCATTTTGGCTGTCATTGGAAAATTGTGACTGTCGTGGCTTTTTGATTTAGGGTTTGCGTGGACGATGTTTCTTTTTTTACTATGAGTGGCACAGTATAGTTTTTTTTGCAAAATCTCTTTTTATTAAACTGATAAACATAACATACAAGGGAAGACATCATACGATACAATACAGGTCAGGTATCAGGGTTTGCAAAATGAAAACAAAGCAGGAATACAAGTCATGGGTGTCATTACATCTCTCTGAAAATGACGTCAGATAGACATCGCAAAGGAAACAACATCCTCACAATACAAGCTAACCCACAAAAACCCTGAACTGACATGCATCTCAGTAAGGGTACAAAATAGCTAAGACATAATACGAGGAAATAAAAACATGGTAGTAGCATCCTCCGGTGTCACGCCTTTATGTCACATTACCATATTACAATGGTCGAAAATATGCAAACAGGACTCGACTTGACTTGACTTGAATTGAAGGGTCTCTTAATGCATAACATAACGTGAATAACAGATTGTGCTGAGTTATGGAGACAGTGTTTATGGATACAGTGTAGGCCGGACTCAAAAAATGCATAAAGAAAATATAACACACATGGTATACTCTCCCCTCCTGTCCACATATCGTATATCATATATCATGCCCCTTCGCACCCCTACCCCAGACCATCCAGTAGTACATACCTCCCCCAATCTACTCATGAAGAGGAGCAGGCAAGCGGATCACGCTTGTTCTTATGACCCCCCCACCCCCCTGACCAACCATGGTTTCCATATATTCAGATATCTCTCCCTTGAATGATTTATCCAGGCAGCCATTTTCTCCAATCTACATATCTGCTGCATTTTATCTAACCATAGCTCCACTGTCGGCGGGTAAGGCTGTCTCCAAAAGGTAGGTACTAGCAATTTAGCAGCAGAGATCATGTGGGTCGGGAGACTGTGTACAGACGGAGTAAAATCAGGTATTGGCAACCAGAGCAGTACCAATGCAGGTGTTAGTGTAATATTTGTAGAGCAGACAGAATTTATTATTTTTTCAACCCCCCTCCAATTGCTTAACATTTTGGGGCACGACCACGAGATGTGAAGGAAGGTGCCTGGACCCTCTCGGCACCTCCAACATAAATTCTCAGGGACTAAACCTATAGAGGATAGGAAGTCCGGGGTTCGGTACCAACGCGTAACCAGCTTGTAGGAATTCTCTCGTATGCGTACACACGTAGAAAACCCCTGAGCGGCTTTTAATATAAACCCTACTTCCTCTTTGGAGAAAGACAAGCCCAACTCCCTTTCCCACTGTCTCACAAAATGAGGTTTTTGCGAAGATGTCTCCAATAGAATGCCTTTATACAATTTAGACAGAACCTTAGGCGGGGTGGCCGGTAATAATATATAGTTTTCTAACCAGGTCGGGTCTACTTTTAAAGGAGGTGACTGAGCTTTGAACATAGCAATGGTAGTTGTATAATCTGCCAGTTGTAGTGCGTTTGGTTGTTTCAGATCCCGTCCCCTAAAGACCGAGCGCAAGTCAGGCGGCCCATCTAGCCCCCACAATTCAGATATTTGTACCTTATTTAAGCACCTCCAAAAATCCGCTGTTCTATCGGACGGTCTACCCAAATATGAGGGCAGGACACTCAAGGGAGCAAGGGGTGAGAGGAGCTGTTTTGACATATTCAAGGCTCTTGCCGTGTGACACACCGCCATCGTTCCCCTAGTGATTGGGCACAAATATCCCTTTGGGTAGTGCGAGGCAGAACGAACCCATAGCAATCCAAGCATCTCTGGTCCCATGAGGATTCTTTCCATAACCACAGACAGAGAGGTATTACCCCCGTCTGCCAGTTGCGTCCAGCGGGCTAAATGGTTCGCTATAAAATATGTTTCCAGATCCGGTAAGGAGATGCCCCCTTGCTCCTTCTTTTGTATCAGGAAGGAGTATGCTAATCTGGACCTCTTAGAACCCCATAGAAAGGAAATGAACAGGGACTTGAAGTTCCTAAAGTAGCTCTTCGGAACATCTATAGGTAAAGCACACACCAGATACGTAATCTGCGGAAGTATGTAAGTGGCGAGTAAGTTCTTCCTACCAAACCACGACAGAAACGGTAGTCTCATGGATAACAATTGCTTACGGATCTTGGCAAAGAGGGCTTTATAATTGAGACTAAAGAGCTCCCTCAGGTCAGCAGCAATCATAACCCCCAGAAATTTTATAGCCCTGGGTGGCCACCTGAAGGGGGTACAACTTTGCAATTTAAGAATGGTCCGGGAGGAGACATTAATATTTAACGCTTCCGACTTGCTGAGATTTATTTTGAAGTTGGAAACAAAACCAAACTCATCGAATAGCGTCAGTAGGTGTGGCAGGGCCGACAGTGGGTTGGTGATAAATAAAAGGAGATCATCGGCGAATGCTGCAATTTTATGCACTACCGCCCCTACCTTCAATCCTCTAACCTCTTCATGTTGTCTAATATGTAATAATAGTGGCTCTAGAGCCAAAATAAAAAGAGCCGGGGAGAGGGGACAGCCCTGTCTGGTACCATTTTTTATGAAGAAAGGGGCGGACAATATTCCATTTACTCTAATTTTGGCTGAAGGCTTTGAGTATAGGGAGAATATAGCACTTATAAAGGGCTGGGGAAACTTAAATTTTTCTAAGGCACTTTGAATAAACCTCCAGTCGACCCTATCGAAGGCCTTTTCAGCGTCAGTTCCCAGAAGGACAAGAGGAACCCCCTTCCCTCGCGCGAGGTGGATCACATTTATAACTCTAGTGATATTATTCTTCCCTTCCCGCCGCGGGACAAACCCCACCTGCTCCTCTGCTATCAATTTCGGTAAAAATTTAGCTATTCTGCTAGCCAATAGTTTGGCCCACCACTTCACATCTGTGTTTAACAGTGAAATCGGCCTATAGCTTGCACAGTCATCAGGACTCTTTCCTTCTTTTGGAATGAGAGTAATGAAGGCTTCCAGAGCCTGCGGTGGGAGGGAAGTACCACTCAGGAGAGAATTACACACCTCCAGAAAGTGTGGGAGAAGTATGCTACTAAATTTTTTGTAATACATGATGGGTAGGCCGTCTGGCCCTGGACATTTCCCCAAGGGGATGCTAGTTAACCCCTTCCCGCACCTGGACGTAACTGTACGTCCAGGTGAGCAGTAACTTTGCGCACCTTGGCGTACAGTTACGTCCGCGCTTTAACAGTTAACCGCCGCGCGGCGCTACACCGCAGCGGCGGTTAACTGTGCAGGGTGTCAGCCCTGCTCTCCCCGTTGCCGATCAGCGGCCTGTCGCCGCTGAAATCGGCAATTAACCCCTTCGATGCGGTGGTCGATTGCGATCACCACATCGAAGAGGTTTACAGCGGATCGGCAGCCCCCCACATGTATTTGCGGGGGCTGGCGATCCTTATCATGGCAACCAGAGGCCAGACAATGACCTCCAATGGTCCTCCGATGCTTCCTGTCAGTGTGACAGTTACGTCACAATGACAGTTAGAACATATTACACTACGTGTGTAGTGTAATGTGTTCCAGCAGCGATCAGAGCTGCCAGTCTAAGTGTCCCCTAGTGGGACAAGTAAAAAAAGTAAAAAAAAGATAATAAAAATGTTTTTAAAAAGTGTAAAAATCAAAGTTAGAAGTGACATAAACAAAGAATGCTTTTTTTCCTATAATAAGTCTTTTATTATAGGAAAAAAATTAACACGTTAAAAAAAGTACACATATTTGGTATCGCCGCGTTCGTAACGACCCCAACTATAAAACTGTAATATTATTTTTCCCGCACGGTGAACACCGCAAAAAAAATAAACAAAAAACAGTGCCCGAATCACAATTTTTTGGTTACCAACTCTCCCAAAATATACAATAAAAAGTGATCAAAAAGTCGCACGTACGCCAAAATGGTACCAATACAAACTACATCCCGTCCCGCAAAAAACAAGCCCTTACATCGCTTTTTTGACTGAAAAATAAAAACGTTATGGCTCTCAGAATAGGGTGACACAAAAATGTATTTATTTTATAAATAAGTGATTTTATTGCACAAACGCTGCAAAACATAACAAAATTATATACATCTGGTATCGCTGTAATCGTATCGACCCGCAGAATAAAGTATAATGGTCATTTATAGCCCAGGGTGAAGGCCATAAAAAAACGAATAAAAAACATTGTCAGAATTGATGGTTTTTGGTCACCTTGCTTGCCAAAAAATGGAATAAAACGTGATCAAAAAAATTTCTGGTACCCCAAAATGGTACCAATGAAAACTACAGATTGTCCCGCAAAGAATAAACCCTCACACAGCTCCGGTGGAGAAAAAATAAAACCGTTCTGGCTCTAAGAATATGGCGATGCAAAATGTGCGGAGTGTTCCAAAAGCAGATAAGATTGGGCGCCATTTACCAGTGCGACACCGGTCACATATCTGCGGATTATTATTTATTTACTGCATTATTATACCCTCTTATTATACCCTGATGTACCCCGCACAGATAACATGTACCCTGATGTACCCAGCACAGATAACATGTACCCTGATGTACCCCGCACAGATTACATATGCCCCCACATTACAAACTGAAACACCAGTAAAACCCCAAACAGAACAACTACCAAGCTACATCTACGCCCCAAAAGCCAAATGACGCTCCCTCCCTTCTGAGCCCTGCAGCGTGCCCAAACACCAGTTTACGTCCACAGATATGGCATCGCCATACCCGGGAGAACCCGGTTAATATTTTATGAGGTATTTGTCTTCAGTGGCACAAACTGGGCATAACATATAGTGAACTAAAGTGGCATATGAGTGGAAAATTGTAATTTTCACTCCGCACCATGCGCTGCGCATTAACCCCTTCGCGCACCACAACATAGCATGTCTTAGTGTGGGGGGTGATGTATGGAGCGTCTCACGTGAAAAATAAAGAATTTAAAACGGCAAAATCGCTGTTTTTTTGGTCACCTTCGCTCTAGCTAAAAATGTAATAAAAAGTGCTCAAACAGTTGTATGTACCAAAAAATGGTACCAATAAAAACGACCGCTCGTCCCTCAATAAATAAGCCCTCATACCGCTCTATTGACTGAAAAATAAAAAAGTTGTGGCTCTTCGAACGCGGGGAGGAAAAAACTAAAAAGGAAAAGAAAAAAATGGATCAGTCCAGAAAGGGTTAATTACTTTCTAATGAAAAACCATTTATGACCACACGTGGGGTATAGCCGTACTCGGGAGAAATTGCTTTACAAATGTTGGGCAGCTTTTACCCCCTTTATCCTTTGTAAAATTGAAAAAAATGCAACATTTTAGTGGAAGAAATGTTGATATTCATTTTCATGGCCCAATTCTAATAAATCCTGCAAAAGACTTGTGGGGTCTAAATGCCCACTATACCCCTAGATAGATTCTTTAAGTGGTGTAATTTCCACTTTTGGTGGGTTTCCACTGTTTTGGCCTCTCAGGGGCTTTGCAAATGCGACATGGCACCCAAAAACCATTTCAGCTAAATTTGAGCTCCCAAAGCCAAATAGCGCTCCTTGCCTTCTAAGCCCCGCTGTGGGTCCAAACAGCACTTTATTACCACATATGGCGTATTTACGTAATCGGGAGAAATGGTTTTAGAAATGTTTGGGTGCTTTTTCGCCTTTATTCCTTGTAAAAATTAAAAATGGCTACCTTTTTTCAGAAAAAAAGTCGATTTTTACCTTTACAGAATAATTCCAATGAATTCAGCAAAACAACCGTGTGGTCAAAATGCTAACTTTACCCCTAGAAAAATTCCTTGATGAGTGTAGTTTCCAAAATGGGGTCACTTTCCGGGGGATTCCACTATTTTGTTCCCTCCAGTGCAATTCAAACACGACATGGCACTGAAAACTATACCAGCAAAATCAGAATTTCAAAATCCAAATGGTGCTCCTTCCCTTCTGAGTCCTGCTGTGGGTCCAAACAGCAGTTTATTACCACATATGGGGTATTGCTATAATCAGGAGAAATTGCTTTACATATGTTGGGGTGTTTTTTCTCTTTTATTCCTTGAAAAAATTACAAATTTCTACGTTTTTTCAGAAAAAAAGTAGATTTTCACCTTCACAAACGAATTCAAATAAATTTAGCAAAAAAAACTGTGGGTTCAAAATGCTAATTATACCCCTAGATAAATTCCCTGAGGGGTGTAGTTTCCAAAATGAGGTCACTTTTGGGGGTCTTTATTGTTTTGGCCCCACAAGACCTCTTCAAACATGACATGGTACCTAAAATATATGCTAAAAAAAAGGAGGCCCCAAAATCCACTAGGTGCTCCTTTGCTTCTGAGGCCGGTGTTTCAGTCCATGACCGCACTAGGGCCACATGTGGGGTATTTCTAAAAACTGCAGAATCTGGGCAATAAATAATAAGTTAAATTTCTCGGGTAAAACCTCCTGTGGTATAGAATTTTTTTTATTACAAATGAATTTTGTAAAAAAAAAATGAAATTTGTAACTTTCACCTCTACTTTGCTTTAATTCCTGTGAAACGCCTAAAGGGTTAATACACTTTCTGAATGCTGTTTTGAATACTTTGAGGGGTCCAGTTTTCAAAATGGGGTGATTTATGGGGACTTTCTAATATATAAGGTCCTCAAAGCCACTTCAGAACTGAACTGGTCCTTGTAAAAATCACCTTTTGAAATTTTCTTGAAAATATGAGAAATCGCTGCTAAAGTTCTAAGTCTTGTAACGTCCTAGAAAAATAAAACAATGTTCAAAAAACGATGCAAACATAAAGTAGACATATGGGTGATGTTAACTAGTGACTATTTTGTGTGGTATTACTATCTGTTTCACAAGCAGATACATTTAAATTGAGAAAAATGCTAATTTTTGCAAATTTTCTCCAAATCTTGGTGTTTTTTACAAATAAATATTGAATTTATCAACCAAATTTTTTCACTAACATAAAGTACAATATGTCACGAGAAAACAATCTCAGAATCGCTTGGATAGGTAAAAGCATTCCGGAGTTATTACCACATGAAGTGACACATGTCAGATTTGAAAAATCGGCTTCGTCCTGAAGGCCAAAACAGGCTCAGTCCTGAAGGGGTTAAACTGGCCTGCAACTCGTCTATCGTGAAGGGGGCCAATAAGGATGTATTTTCACTATCTGATAATTGGGGAAAAGTCAGTTTGCTGAGAAAAGACCGAACCGCCACCTCTCTGTCTTCGTGTGCTGAGGCTAATGAACTCGCTGGACCTTGAGCATCTAAATTGTATAAGTTAGCGTAGAATTGTCTAAAGGCTTCGGCCACTTGAGGAGTGGTAGAAACCCGCTGACCCGAGGCAATCCTAACAGAGGAAACAAAGGATTTCTCCGTCTGTGTCTTGAGCATTTTGGACATCAATTTTGAGCCCCTATCCCCATGTAAGTATATACGACATTTGAGTCTCTGGAAGGCTTTTGCCGCCTGTATATTTAGCATATCTTTAAGTTGATGACGGAGGGAGTCTAAGTCCGTGCGTAAGGGAGCTGTCAGAGTTTGCTGATGCAGTCGTTCAAGAGCCGAGATCTGCGCCAGCAAAGACTGCATTTTCTTATTTCTATCCCTCTTCAAACGAGAGCATAATGCAATAAATTCACCTCGGATAAATGCTTTATGGGCTTCCCATATTACTGGCACTGCAACATCAGGTGTACTATTCAGGCAAATTATTCCTCCAATTTCGCACCCATGACCCCCGCGTGCACCTCATCTGAGAGTATCGTGTCATTAAGCCGCCAAGACCAAGATCTGGCCGGCAGATCTCGAACGTGTATTTTAGCTAGCACCGGGGCATGATCTGAAACTGTAATATGCCCTATGGATGTTGACTGCAAATTTGAAAGGTGCGGCGTAGACATAAAGATGTAGTCTAGTCTGCGATATACTCTATGTCGATGTGAATAAAAAGTATAATCTCTCTCCTGTGGATGGGAGAGACGCCATACATCCGTTAGTTGGCAATTATATAACATCAATTTAAGTTTGTGCATAGCTCGATGAGTGAACACACGGGCGGTCGAGGTAGAGTCAAGATCAGATTCCAGCGCCACATTTAGATCCCCTCCCACAACTGACATCCCCTCCCCAAAACCCTTAAGTATACGTAATGTCTTCAGCAACCACGGAATCTGTTTATCATTCGGGGCATATAAACATGCTAAAGTCATTTTGGTGTTGCAGAGAGAACCCTTAAGAAAAATATATCGGCCTGCCGGGTCAGCCTTTGAATTTTCTACTTTAAATGGAAAATCTTTATGAATACCAACAGTCACACCTCTAGAGGCCGATGTATGGGTACTATGGAACCACTGGCTGTATGAGGACAGCGGCAAGCGGGGTAGCCGCTCATGGCGGAAATGAGTCTCCTGCAACATCAAGACGTCCGGCTTATCCTGTTTAAGCATTTTGAAAACTTGAGACCTCTTTTGCGGCGTACCAAACCCATTTACATTTAGTGTCAAGAAAGTAATCGGGGCCATGACCCATTCAGAAAACAATTAGCTTCATAATACAATGTAGGCGTGAACACCGGAGAGATGCAGAACACACATAAAACTATATACAAATGAGAAAATAGAAAAAGATGTAGTGAGGCAGCGACATTCCAGAGGCAAAAAGGGATTAAGGGGGAACCTCCTATCCCACAGAGGATGTCCCTTGTCTTAAAATGTCGCGGCCCGACTATAGAGTTGCGGGGGGGGTGAAACGAGGAAACCAACCTCATTCAATGTTAAGAGAGAACACAGACTTCTATATAAGCTACAAATCTTGTGCAATAGAAGGAGGGTGAACATACTGATGAACACCATAATAACACAATGGTAGGGCATAAATCCTACAACATCTTTGCCAACAAATAAAGGATATACAGTGGTCAAATCCCCTCTAGCAGGGACCCCGAACGGGCTCAGGGGGCTTCCAGATGCTGTCCAAACCCTCTCCTTGTGTTGTTACGCGGGGCCTTAAACTTCTGGGGTTTCTGCCAAGTGTGCGGATCAGGAACCTCGCATGCCGGGGCATCTCGCTGTATCGGCATCCAGTCCGGTATGTTGATTTTCTCCATGCCTATTTTCGGCCAGGCTTTAGCGAGATCCTCTGGCGTCCTGATAGTAATCTGTCGACCCTCCCTCAGAATCGCCAGGCCAAACGGGAACAGCCATCGTATGGGTATCTTCCTTAGCCTCAAGGCTTCGGTCAAGGGCTTCAGCAGCCGTCGTTTGGCCAAGGTGCTGGCAGCTAGATCCTGGAAGACCAGTATCTTGCTATCCTCAAATGCCAAGTCGGGAATCACTCGTGCAGCCGAGAGAATGGCAGCCGTGTCCAAAAAATTGAGCAGACCGCAGATAACATCTCTGGGAGGTTCGTCTCGAGATGGCTTAGGTCGTAGTGCTCGGTGGGCCCTCTCAATAATGACCTGCGCCGCTTTTTCCTGTCCCAGAATGGTCGAGAAAATGATCCTCACTGTTGGCAAAATCTCCTCTGTGGATACCGTCTCTGGGATGCCACTCAACCTAACATTTTTCTGCCTGCTGCGGTTCTCCTGATCCTCCAGCTGTAGGTAAGTGTGATTTAGATGGGAGAAATGTGAAGCTACTGCACCTTGCACGGCCTCCACTTGTTGAATAATGGCGGATTGAGTGACCTCCAATACTGCCACTCTTTGCCCCACGTGCTGTATGTCCGCATTAATGGAAGACAATTCCTTTAGGACTGGGGACATCGCGCTAGCCAATGCTTTTTTCAAGAAAGCTCTAGTAATGGGTAAGGGATCTGACCCACCTCCAGCATCAGAGTGCGTACAGGAGCTCTCTTCATCAGAGTCATCGCCGCGGGGTGCTTCCGGCGGGAGTGATTTCTCCGGCGCCATCTTGCTTTTTTTTCCTGGCCAGGGAGAGATGCTTTTTATGGAGGAATTTCTCCATCTCCGACTGCGCTTTACCGGTTTTCGGAGTCCCCCGGGAGTCACTCGATTTGTCCCGACTTGTACGGACCATTGTCGTGTAGTTAACAGCCCTCCAGCCGTGGAAATCTGCGTCTCAGTGAGGAGCGTCGGGATCAAGCGACCATCTCACAGTGCGGTTAGCTCCGCCCCCCCAGTGGCACAGTATAGTTGATGTGTCTAATTTTCTTTGCCTCTCTAGTGATTTGGCCACAAGTTGCAAGTCAGCATCTAGCTATTTTCGCTACTAGGGATATCACTTTGTGTCTAAACTCTCCCCTCTCCAATCTATCCTCAATGCAGCAGCCAGGCTCATCTTTATGACCAACCGCTACACCAACGCCTCTAATCTGTGCCAGTCACTGCACTGGTTGCCCATCCCCTTCCGAATAAAATTCAAACTTATTACTCTCACCCACAAAGCTCTCCACAGTGCTGCACCTCTTTACATCTCCTCCCTCATCTGTGTCTACCACCCTACTCGGACTCTACGTTCTGCCAACGACCTTAGATTAAAATCCTCCATAATCCGAACCTCCCACTACCGTCTCCAGGATTTCTCTCGTGCTGCACCCGTCCTCTGGAATGTGCTACCCCAGACAATCAGATTAATTCCCAATATCCACAGTTTTAAACGTGCCCTGAAAACACATCTATTTAGACAGGCCTATAACATTCCCTAATCTGACTCCTTTCCATGGCCCTCCATTTAGATTAGTCATCAGAATAAGATTCCCTCACACTCCTTCTCTTCATGTCCGTCATACATGGATAGTGGCTGGTGACCGGCTCATGCAGCTTTATGTTACCACCGCATGTGTATAAAAATGGCCGGACTATTGTACAGAACAAACACTGTTACACTTTGTGTCTCCCTTATGTCCTCATAGATTGTAAGCTCTTGCGAGCAGGGTCCTCACTCCCCAGGTTTGAATTGTAAATGAACTTTGTCACTATGTAATGTCTGATATTGTTTGTTTCATGTTCCCTCTAAATTGTAAAGTGCTGCGTAATATGTTGGCGCTATATAAATAAAGATTATTATTATTATTATTATTATTATTAATGTGTGATATTCTTCATGATGACTGATAATAGCTATATTGTGTCCTCTCTAGGTCACATTTAGGCCCATGTCATATATGAGTTGTAAATGGTCCACTGAATAGATTGTAGAATGGTTTTCTGTTTTATACAGATGTGGAGGAGAGTGCTATTTCTTCTAGACATCTGATCTTTGATGTGATTGGTGACTAATTTTGGGGTTGTGATCAGAGTTGATTATATCCTACTTATAGCTTCTAGTCAAGATGGGGTGGTTTGTGCATACTCTTGGATAGGTAGACTTGAGGTTGGATCTCTAATTTGGCTCCTCAGAATGTATCACAGAAAGGGTTTAATTGGCCCTTAAAATATTTGGGGGTTTCATTAGAAACTAGGCACACTAAAATCTCTTTACTGTTTCCAATACATCTATAGCATATACCAGGAATGTATTATCACACCTCTTTCTTGATTTTTCTTTCTAGGTGTCTATTTGAAAGTGAAGAGAAGCAAGATATGGAATCCTCCAGACAGCGGCAATAGAGGAATCAAATGACGGGTAATTAATATTATTATTAATTACTGATAATTATCAGGCTAGTTTCTAGCTCTGGACTTTCAGAGGTGTGGTAATACCTTTCCGGTATATAAGGATATATGTCTAGTAGTACATATATTGGCTATAGATATTTAAGGGCATTGTAAATGCCTTTGTGTTCTACACATGGGTGCACTGCATTTACATTCCAACATACACATTCATCACCATCTCCACTTCCCCAATGGGAAATTTTTGGCTGGTATGGAGGGTATTGTGGCTGGCATAGGGAGAATTGAGGGCATAGGGTATGTCCTCGCGGAATTGTAATTAGCATTGAAGACATTGTTGCTGTAATACGATGCATTCCGTGATTGTTGTTGTCAGAGGACATTGTGGCTTTTATGGTAACATCGTGACTGGGAATTAGGGATAGTGTGGCTGTCATGAGGACATTGTGACTTTTTTGGAGGCATTGTGATATTTGTGTTGGGATTGTGACTGGTAAAGTGAACAATGAGGGCATTGTGACTTAGTTGGAGATGGGTATTGTGTTTGGGAATGTGGTAGTTGTCATGAGAGCATTTTGTTTGTCTTGGGGCATTATGAAGAGGCAATAAGTGAATTGTGGTTGCCATGGTTGTATTCCGAATGGCTAAGAGGGCATGGAGAGTAATGTGGCTGGGATAAGGGACATTGTGGATGTCATGTGGCATAGTGGCTCTCATGAGTATTGTTACATGAATGGGAGCCATTTTGGCTGGTATTTGGCTATTTGGATAAGACATATAGCCGGTGTCATGTGGACATTGTAACTGTCCTCGCGGAATTGTAATTAGCATTGAAGGCATTGTTGCTGTCATAAGATGGCATTGTGACTTAGTTGGAGATGTGGTATTAAAATGGGCATTGTGTTTGGGAAAGCGGTAGTTGTCATGAAATCATTTTGTTTGTCTTGGGGCATTATGGTTCTCTTAAGAGGCAATAAGTGAATTGTTGTTGTCATGGTTGTATTACGAATGGCTAAGGGGGCATTAAGGATAATGTGGCTGGCATTGTGGGACGGCTAAGGGGGCATTAAGGATAATGTGGCTGGCATTGTGGGACTTGTGGCTGTAATAGAGCTATTGTAGCTGGGATAAGGAACATTGTGAATGTCATGGGGGCATAGTGGCTCTTATGAGTGCATTGTTGCTTGAATGGGAGCCATTGTGGCTTGTATTTGGCTATTTGGATAAGATATATAGTGGGTGTTCTGTGGGCATTGCTTCTTGCATTGGGGGCATTGTGCGTAGAATGGGGGCAATCTAGTTGGAATAGGGCTATTAATGGCATTGTGAAAGGCATGGAGGGCATTGTGCCATTTCTTCATTTTCGTTGGCAAAAGGGGAATTGAGAACATTGTGGCTGTAATGGAGATATTGTGCCTGGGCTCAAGGACAGTGTGGCAGACATGTGGGCATAATGGCTCCAGAGGAACACTGTGGCTGGCACGTGGGCATTGCTGCCATAGGAGGAATTGTGGTTGACATAGAGACTTTGTAGTTGTCATGGGAGCATTGAGGTATGCAAAAAAGGCATTCAGGCCATTGTGGCTGATATGGAGTGCAATGTGGCGTTTGTGGTGGCATTGATGCTGGCATAGATAGAATTGAGGGATTTCTGGTTGTTCGATAAATTTGTAATTGGCACTTAGGGCATTGTGGCTCGCATATGAGTAATTTGGGGATAGTGGCTGTCATGGGGGGGGGGCATTGTGGATTTTAGGTAAGCATTATGTCTGGTAAAGTGGACAATGAGGACATAGTGGTTGTCATGGGGCATTTTAGTTGTCCTGGTTCTATTGATGTTGGCTTAGGGAGCATTGAGGACAATATGGCTGGCATTGAGAGCATTAGATTATCATGGAGCATAGTGGCTGGGATAAGGGCCATTGTGGACCTTGCAGATGTCATGGCTGCATTTTGACTGGGAAATGGGACATTGTTGATTTCATGGGGGCAATTTAGCTGGCATTTAGAGCACAGTGGCTGGCATGGAGGACAATTTACGATCATGGGGGCATTGGGGCTGGCATAAGAGGCATTGGCAGCACTGTGTCTGCGCTAAAGTACATTGTGGCTCGCATAGTGGCATTGTGGCTCCTGGCATAATGACTGTCATGAGGAATTGTAGTTGTCATAGGGCTATTAAAGCCATTGTGGCTGTCATGGTTGTATTGCAGTTAACTTAGGCGGCATTGAGAGCAATGTGGTTTGGATAAGGGGCATTGGGAAAGGAATAAGGGACACTGGACTTTGTATCTGTCATGGGGACATTTTAGCTGCCATATGGGATATTGGTTAGAAGCATTATGGCTGTCACGTGGTATTGGATGTAATGGGGGCTTTGTGGTTGGCTGGCAGGGAGGAAGTTGTGGCTAACATTGAGGATATTATGATTGGGATATGGGACATAGCGAGTGTCATGAGGATATTGTGGCTTGCAGGTGTCATTATGGCTGGCACGGGGAAATGTGTCTGTCATGTCTTGGTTAGCAAAGGGGAAAGTGAGTTCATTGTGGCTTTAATAAAGGCATAGTGGCTTGCAAAGGAACATTGACATTTGGTGGTTTCCATTTTGGCCTTCGGGCTGGCATAAGGGGTATTGACAGCATTGTTGCATGGATAAATTACATTGTGGTCGCATGATTGTTGATTTTCTGGTGGCTTTGTGGCTGTCATGGAGGGCATTTGACTGTCATAGTGGTATTGTGTCCCTTATAAATGACATTGTGGGTTTCATGAGGGCATAGTCACTCTTATAGGAGCATTATTGCGAGCATTGGGCATTGTAAATGCCTTGGTGTCATTGAGCGCAATGTCATTGGCGCATTGTGCCTTACATGGGAGCTTTGTGGCTGTCATGTGGTTAATTGTAGTTTGCATATAGATACTGAGGCCATTGTGTGTTGAATAAAGGACATTTGGGTGGTCATTGTAGCTTGGATAAGGGGTATCACCGGCATTGCTGCTGGGATAAAGTACACTGTAGCTGGCATGGGGACTTTGTGGCTGGCATAGTGGCCACTGACAGCGTGGTTGCTGCCATTAAGGCATTTTTGTGGAGATAACGTAGATTGCGTGTGTCATGGGATCAATGGGGGTGTCATGGGGTTTTAGTGACTTAGGAGACCATGTAAATGACATGGGGCATAATGTGGCTATTATAAGAACCTTGTGGCTGGCGTGGCGCATTGTAGATGGAATAAGGTGCATTGTGGGCAGGGCCGCCATCAGGAATTTCAGGGCCCCCTACAGCTACATTTTCTGGGCCCCCCTACCGTGGCACCGCCTGTTAACGGTACTCCGTCCAGTACTATATCATGGTACCCAGGGTCGCCATCAGGGGGGGTATTATGGGTACTGATGTGAGAGGCCCGGCCAAACCTAATTGAAAGGGGGGCCCGGCAAACTGCCGCGACTTGCCTTTGGTAGAAAAAAACCAGGCCCCTGCAATGGGGCCCGTTTTTTTCACCAAAAGAATGTCATGAGCTGCGGGCCCCCCTTTCAATTAGGTTTGGCCGGGCCTCTCACATCAGTACCCCTAATACCCCCCCTGATGGCGGCCCTGGGTAGCATGGGGGCCGTCAAACACCGCCGCCCGTGCGACCGATCACGCGCACCCGCAAACTCCCACGCATGCGCACCGGCGACCGCCTGGAACCGCGCACCGAATTTTGAGGCAGATTTTGACCTGCCCACACTATCTTGCCGCGTTTTTTGCCTGCGGCGATTGAGGACAGCAGACAGAAAACGCAGCGAAAAATGCATTTTCTGCCTCCCATTGATTTCGATGGCAGGTCAGAGGCAGAACCGCGGCATGAAAGGATGTGCTGCTTTTTCTTTTTTCCGCGACTGGCTCCCATTGATTTCAGATTAAATCAATGGGAGGCGGTTTTGGAAGTTTTTTGGTGCTGATTCTGACGCAGTGTCCGAGTCAATATCAAGGCCCAAAAACTCTGAACTGGGCCTTATTGTTAGGGCTTATTCAGACGATCGTGTAATACGTCCGTGAAACGTGTGTGATTTTCACGCGCCTTGCACGGACCTATGTTACTCTATGGTGCCGTGCAGACTGTCAGTGATTTTCACGCAGCGCGAGTCCGCTGCGTAAAACTCACGACATGTCCGATATTTGTGCATTGTTCGCGCATCACGCACCCATTGAAGTCAATGGGTGCGTGAAAATCACGGCCAGCACTTCCGCAGCCGTATAAACTATGAATGAAAACAGAAAAGCACCATGTGCTACAAACATACAAACAGAGTGTCATAATGATGGCGGCTGCGCGAAAATCACGCAGCCACGCATCATACGCTGCTGACACACGGAGCTGTTATGGACCTTTTGCAAGCGCAAAACGCCACGTTTTTGCGCGCGCAAAAAGCACACGCTTGTGTAAATCCGGCCTTAGGGTAGGAACACACTAGGCATGAACACTGCGGATTTTATGCAACACATTTGATTGTGGAAAATCCGCAGCGTATTACAGTCGCAGCAGAGGGGGTGAGATATGAACAAATCTCATCCACACGCTGCAAAAATAATGGACCTGCAGTGTGACTTTTTAAGTCGCATGTCAATGTATTCTGTGGAATCGCCGCTCCTCTGTTGCAGAAATGCTGCGGTTCTGCCGCAAAAATCACAAATGAGAAAAAAAAAGAAGGTACTTTTTTAAATTTATAAAAAATGTTTAGACTCCCCCGGCCGTAGTCCTGGTGACGCCATCCTCTATTCTTAGCGTAGCCCCGCCTCCTGTCATGACTTTTCATCCCATGTGACTGCTGCAGCGGTCACATGGTCTACAGCGTCATCCCAGGAGGCGGGGCTACGTTCAGAAGAGAGAGATGCGTCACTTAAACTACGGCCGGGGTAAGTCTAAACTTTTTTTTCCCTGCAGGATTCCCGCAGCGGACACGCCTCACGAAACCTGCGCCACTATTTGGTGCGGTTTTGCTGGCGGAATTCCCTGCGGCTACCGGGGCGGATAAGCTGTGGAGTTTTACTCAGCATATCCGCCTAGTGTGTCCCTTATGATGTCGCTCCTGGAGCTGCTGCCGCTCTCTAAATAGGCAGTTGGTCCAGTAGAATTTGGAATTATTTTTTTTTGTGAACCAGCTTAAAAAAATACAAAACTTTTGTGTTAGGGCCTGTTCACATCACTGTTCGCTTCCGCTCCGGGGTTCCTTCTGAGGTTTCTGTCGGGTGAACCCCGCAACGGAAAGTGAAAGTGATAGCACAGCTTCCGTTTCCATCACCATTAGCGCAGTCGACTGCGCTATTAATTCCGTCCGAAAACCAGCCGGAATGGTGACGAACGGAAACCATTAGCGATGTTTCCGTCACCATTGAGATCAATGGTGACTGAAACGGAAGCTGTGCTGTCACTTTCACTTTCCGTTGCGGGGTTCACCCGACAGAAACCTCAGACGGAACCCCGGAGCGGTGGTTCGTCACCATTCCGGCTGGTTTTCGGACGGAATAGCGCAGTCGACTGCGCTAATGGTGATGGAAACGGAAGCTGTGCTATCATGTTATCACTTTCACTTTCCGTTGCGGGGTTCACCCGACAGAAACCTCAGACGGAACCCCGGAGCGGAAGCGAACAGTGATGTGAACAGGCCCTAACACAAAAGTTTTGTATTTTTTTAAGCTGGTTCACAAAAAAAAATAATTCCAAATTCTACTGAACCAACGGCCTATTTAGAGAGCGGCAGCAGCTCCAGGAGCGACATCATAAGGGACACACTAGGCGGATATGCTGAGTAAAACTACACAGCTTATCTGCCCCGGAGGCCACAGGGAATTCTGCCAGCAAAACCGCACCAAATAGTGGCGCAGGTTTCGTGAGGCGTGTCCGCTGCGGGAATCCTGCAGGGAAAAAAAGTTTAGACTTGCCCCGGCCGTAGTCCTGGTGACGCATCTCTTTCTTCTGAACGTAGCCCCGCCTCCTGGGATGACGCTGTAGACCATGTTACCGCTGCATCAGTCACATGGGATGAAACGTCATGACAGGAGGCCGGGCTACGCTAAGAATAGAGGATCGCGTCACCAGAACTACGGCCGGGGCAAGTCTAAACTTTTTCAATTTAAAAAAGTACCTTTTTTTTCTTCTCTTGTGTGATTTTTGCGGCAGAACCGCAGCATTTCCGCAACAGACGAGCGGCGATTCCACAGAATACATTGACATGCGACTTAAAAAGCCAAAAAGTCACACTGCAGGTCCATTTTTTTTGCAGCGTGTGGATGAGATTTGTTCATATCTCATCCACTCTGCTGCGACTGTAATACGCTGCGGATTATCCACAATAAAATGTGTTGCATAAAATCCGCAGCGTTCATGCCTAGTGTGTTCCTACCCTAAGGCCGGATTCACACGAGCGTGTGCTTTTTGCACGCGCAAAAAACGTGGCGTTTTGCGCATGCAAAAGGTCCATAACAGCTCCGTGTGTCAGCAGCGTATGATGCGCGGCTGCGTGATTTTCGCGCAGCCGCCATCATTATGACACTCTGTTTGTATGTTTGTAGCACGCGGTGCTTTTCTAATTTCATTCATAGTTTATACGGCTGCGGAAGTGCTGGGCGGGATTTTCACGCACCCATTGACTTCAATGGGTGCGTGATGCGCGAACAATGCACCAATATAGGACATGTCGTGAGTTTTACGCAGCGGACACACGGACACACGCTGCGTGAAAATCACTGACAGTCCGCACGGCACCATAGAGTAACATAGGTCCATGCGAGGCGCGTGAAAATCACACACGTTGCACGGACGTATTACACGCTCGTCTGAATAAGCCCTAACAATAAGGCCCAGTTCGCAGAGTTTTTGGGCCTTGATATTGACTCGGACACGGCGTCAGAATCAGCACCAAACAACTTCCAAAACCGCCTCCCATTGATTTAATCTGAAATCAATGGGAGCCAGTCGCGGAAAAAAGAAAAAGCAGCACGTCCTTTCTTGCCGCGGTTCCGCCTCTGACCTCCCATCTAAATCAATGGGAGGCAGAAAATGCATTTTTCGCTGCGTTTTTTGTCTGCTGTCCTCAATCGCCGCGAGCAAAAAACGCAGCAAAAAAACGCGGCAAGATAGTGTGGGCAGGTCAACATCTGCCTCAAAATTCTTTAAGGAATTTTGAGGCAGATTTTTTTTTGCCTGCAAAATACTGTGTGAACAGGGCCATACATAAACAACACTTTGAGATAATTTACTCACTGTGTCAGAAGAGCTGCTCCCACTCCAGTCCTCTTCCGGCGATGTCTTCCAGGGGAGGTCTTCGGTCCAGACGTCCAGTCCTTCACCTCCAGCCAGGCTCCAGGTAAGTTTTGTCCATGTGTGTCCGCGGCCGATCGCGGGTGCGCGCGCGGGCGGTCTCCAGTGCGGCCGTTCGTGGATGCGCGCTCGCGAGTGCGCACGCGCGGGAGTTTCATTGTGCGCGCGATCGGGTGCGCGCGCTCGGGCGGACGGTTTGACGGCCCCCCATGACGAGGGGAGGGGGCCCGCAGCAGCAGCAGCAGCAGCAGCAGCAGCTCTCGACATTCTTTTGGTGAAAAAAACGGGCCCCATTGCAGGGGCCCGTTTTTTCCTACCAAAAGAATGTCGAGGCAGTTGCCGGGCCCCCCTTTCAATTAGGTTTGGCCGGGCCCCTCACACCACTACCCCTAATACCCCCCTGATGGCGGCCCTGATTGTGGGTGTTGTGAGTGCATTGTGGCTAACCTGAAAAGCATTGTGGCTTTTTTTAAGGTCTTGTAGCTGGCACGGCAGGCACTACGATCGTCATGTGGGAATTTTGGTTGGCTTAGCAGGTATTGACGGCATGGTGACTTGCATAGGGGGCATTGATGACTTTGTGGTTGTTATGTGGCGGAAATGTGGCTGGCACTGAGGACTTTGTGGCTGTCATTGGAGCCATTTAGATGTGGTGGGACAATGTAGCTGTCATAGGTGCATTTTGGCTGTCATTGGAAAATTGTGACTGTCGTGGCTTTTTGATTTAGGGTTTGCGTGGACGATGTTTCTTTTTTTACTATGAGTGGCACAGTATAGTTGATGTGTCTAATTTTCTTTGCCTCTCTAGTTATTTGGCCACAAGTTGCAAGTCAGCATCTAGCTATTTTCGCTACTAGTGATATCACTTTGTGTCTTAACCTGGCGCATGTGAGGTCTTTGTTGAATTTGTGATATTCTTCATGATTGACTGATAATAGCTATATTGTGTCCTCTCTAGGTCACATTTAGGCCCATGTCATATATGAGTTGTAAATGGTCCACTGAATAGATTGTAGAATGGTTTTCTGTTTTATACAGATGTGGAGGAGAGTGCTATTTCTTCTAGACATCTGATCTTTGATGTGATTGGTGACTAATTTTGGGGTTGTGATCAGAGTTGATTATATCCTACTTATAGCTTCTAGTCAAGATGGGGTGGTTTGTGCATACTCTTGGATAGGAAGACTTGAGGTTGGATCTCTAATTTGGCTCCTCAGAATGTATCACAGAAAGGGTTTAATTGGCCCTTAAAATATTTGGGGGTTTCATTAGAAACTAGGCACACTAAAATCTCTTTACTGTTTCCAATACATCTATAGCATATACCAGGAATGTATTGTCACACCTCTTTCTTGATTTTTTTTTCTAGGTGTCTATTTGAAAGTGAAGGGAAGCAAGATATGGAATCCTCCAGACAGCGGCAATAGAGGAATCAAATGACTGGTAATTAATATTATTATTAATTACTGATAATTATCAGGCTAGTTTCTAGCTCTGGACTTTCAGAGGTGTGGTAATACCTTCCCGGTATATAAGGATATATGTCTAGTAGTACATATATTGGCTATAGATATTTAAGGGCATTGTAAGTGCCTTTGTGTTCTACACATGGGTGTACTGCATTTACATTCCAACATACATATTCATCACCATCTACACTTCCCCAATGGGAAATTTTTGGCTGGTATGGAGGGTATTGTGGCTGGCATAGGAAGAATTGAGGGCATAGGGTCTGTCCTCGCGGAATTGTAATTAGCATTGAAGACATTGTTGCTGTAATACGATGCATTCCGTGATTGTTGTTGTCAGAGGACATTGTGGCTTTTATGGTAACATCGTGACTGGGAATTAGGGATAGTGTGGCTGTCATGAGGACATTGTGACTTTTTTGGAGGCATTGTGATATTTGTGTTGGGATTGTGACTGGTAAAGTGAACAATGAGGGCATTGTGACTTAGTTGGAGATGTGGTATTAAAATGGGCATTGTGTTTGGGAATGTGGTAGTTGTCATTAGAGCATTTTGTTTGTCTTGGGGCATTATTAAAAGGCAATAAGTGAATTGTGGTTGCCATGGTTGTATTCCGAATGGCTAAGAGGGCATGGAGAGTAATTTGGCTGTCATTGAGGGACTTGTGGCTGTAATAGAGATATTGTGGCTGGGATAAGGGACATTGTGGATGTCATGTGGCATAGTGGCTCTCATGAGTGCATTGTTGCATGAATGGGAGCCATTGTGGCTGGTATTTGGCTATTTGGATAAGACATATAGCCGGTGTCATGTGGACATTGTAACTGTCCTCGCGGAATTGTAATTAGCATTGAAGGCATTGTTGCTGTCATTAGATGGCATTGTGACTTAGTTGGAGATGTGTATTAAAATGGGCATTATGTTTGGGAAAGTGGTAGTTGTCATGAAATCATTTTGTTTGTCTTGGGGCATTATGGTTCTCTTAAGAGGCAATAAGTGAATTGTGGTTGTCATGGTTTTTTTTTCCGAATGGCTTAGGGGGCATTAAGGATAATGTGGCTGGCATTGTGGGACGGCTAAGGGGGCATTAAGGATAATGTGGCTGGCATTGTGGGACTTGTGGCTGTAATAGAGCTATTGTAGCTGGGATAAGGGACAGCAGTAAGAATTTTTTTTTTAATATCAAGACAACATATATTTACTGTATCCCACCACAAATCAAATAGCATCATGTATCAGGTTCACTTCTGTTTGCGATAATAGAAATAAAAATCCAATCTTTTCCATAGCAGTTTATTTTACACAAATATTCCTACAGATCAAGAAAATCAAAGCTGAAGACTGAGGTGGATATAGAAAGTAGAGGGCCCCTGTTCAAGACCAGTATGTCCTCCAGTGCTGGTCTTTGGGTGTGACAACTTAGTCTAATGCCCAGCGCACTTTTACTAGGGTGCTCCCAAAGGACTAATTCCTTACAACATGAGCGTGGACTATGTAAACCTTTACTACCTTGAACCGCCGGGGAATTTATGATGAATTCCTTCACTATTTAGGCACTGTACGACTGAAAAATTAACCCTATAAGTCAAACTCGGGAACAACACAATTTGAGTCAATTATTTTTCTAAAAAGCAAAGATATAAAGCCTCTACCCTCTGGGTTAGTTTAAGGCCCAAAGAGAGGTGACAAACCCCATGGAATGGGGACACTTCACCCTTAGTAGGGCATGGCACAATGCCAGATCCGTTTACCACAGACCGTGCATATGTCATCCCAAAGGGGCCATTATAACCACTAGTGAGGGAGAGTAGAAGCAGTACAATATAGGGTTAATTTTTCAGTGAAATTATCATGAATGAGATTAGTTCATCAGAGCATGCGCGAGATGCGTTCCACTTACCAGTGCGTGTCATGATTCATTTTGGAATTGACGGGTAGGAGCAGTCCTGCGCGATGCATTAGGTCTAGCGCATGCGCAGTCACTCTCGGAAGACGCCGAGAAACCGAAACAACATGGAGGAAGTGAGGGGATCCGCCGGTTGGTGAGCCCAATATGAATGATTAAAAGTTTCTAATTTTGCACACCTGCACTTTACTTATTGGCACTTACCCAATTCGATCATATTTAGGCATTTTTTATACAGTATGGGCGATATGCCCTCCTAATAATTTTTGCATAAAGTGATTATCAGATCCTGTTTAACACATTGGAGATTTTTTTACTGTACACTGTGTATTTGAATCAGAGAACCATGCAATATTGTATTTTGTATTGCTCTATTATGTATTTTGGTAAATTATGTATTTATATGTGCACTGTTCACTGAGATGTATTGCTTGAGAAAGGCCCCATGGAGTAGGGCTGAAACATCGCAAGGGCTGATTAAAGTGATCCTATTTTTTCACTGAGTTTGGAGTGCTGTCTTGTATCTTGGATTTTGCTAAATACATATATATATATATATATATATATATATATATATATATATTTATATCTCCAGAACACCCTTTTGACATAGGTTTGCGCCTTAGAAAGCTAGGGGCACATTAGTAGACATTTGTATACGTTTCATTTTACACTTGATGTATGCAGCAGTTGTGGCATGGGAATAGCTAGGGAGGCTACTGGAGTGCTTGCCCAAAGTGTGGATTGTGAAGTGGGCCCACTCCATATTTAAAAACAATAAAGTAAGATATATTAGATTAATCAGCGGTGCACACAACTTCCTGATGCTGGATGGTGTTAAGAACTAATCCACAGGCGCTCAGAGCTGAAAAGAGCCAGGAGCAAGGAGGGTAAGTATATGGTCTGGGGTCTGAAATAAAGTCTTGGGTCTGGGTCAGAATTAATTTAGGGGTAAGGTCTGGGGTCTGAATCAATTGAGGAGTCTATTCGGAGGAAAGGATTTATTTTTGGGTCTGTTCTGGGTCTGAATTAATTTTGGGGTCTGTTCTGAGGTATGGATTCATTTTGGGGTTTGGTTAGGGGTCTTAATTTGGGGGTTTATTGGTATAGTGGTACTATTTATGTGTACTGTATAGCGCACTATTTATGTGTGCGATATACAGCACCACAATTGATGTGTTACTGTCAATCCAAATTGTAACTGTAATCCTGCCTCTGTAAATGGGAACCCATTTTAACACATTATTTAAGTGTAACTCTGCATTAGTGTGTGTGTGTGTGTGTGTGTGTGTGTGTGTGTGTGTGTGTGTGTGTGTGTGTGTATAGGATGGTCTTCTGGGGAGGTTTTACTGTTTGCTTTTATATATCTATCTATCTATCCTGTAAATCCTCCCCAAAAGAACACCCCTTTACATTTTATCAGGGGAGTGGCACAATGAAGCTTTTGCCTGGGTGAAAGAAAGTCTAGTTACATCTCTGGTTGTGGTATGTACATGGCCGGCCTTAGCTATGTGCGACACGTGCGGTCGCACAGGGCGCCGGCCGCCATGCTGTAAGGGGGGCGCCAGTGGGTACGAGCAGAAGAGAGGAGAAATGTTCCTCCCTCTGCACTGCTGCGTGAAGTGAGCGCTGATTGGAGGAGCAGCAGGTGCTTCTGTCTGCTCCACCAATCGGCACAGCCTGTATTGCAGTGTCACACACAATCAGCACCTCACCATCTCCTTCCTTCTGTGCTGCTGCCCCAGTGACTGCCGCTCCATTCATTCTCTATGGGAGCGCCGGAGATAGCCGAGTGCAGTGTTCTGCTTTTTCCGGCGCTCCCATAGAGAATGAATAGGAGGTAAGTTATTGTAATTTGCAAAATCGTGCGGCCATAAAGGGTGTATTCATTCATGGCCGCACGTTAACGCGGGTAAACCGTCCCTTTATCTGCAAAATCGTGAATCGTAAATGAATTAATACACCCTTTATGGCCGCACGATTTTGCAAATTACAACAGCTTACTCCCTGTTCATTCTCTATGGGAGCGCCGGAAAAAGCAGAACACTGCACTCGGCTATCTCCGGCGCTCCCATAGAGAATGAATGCGGCAGTGCGCATGAGCGTGTAACCGGAATACGTGCGGCCATTAACAGGCTGTTTGACAGCTGCACTAAACATGGTGCCGGCGTGGTTGTTAGCTGCGTTGCGACACTCTGTGTGGCCTTACCCTTAGGCTGGATTCACACGAGCGTGTGCCTTTTGCGCACGCAAAAAACGCGGCGTTTTGCCTGCGCAAAATGCATTTGACAGCTGCGTGTGTCAGTCCTGTATGATGCGCGGCTGTGTGCTTTTTGCGCAGCCGCCATCATTATGACACTCCATTTGGATGTTTGTAAACAGAAAAGCACGTGGTGCTTTTCTGTTTTCATTCATCCTTTTCACAGCTGTTGCGCGAATCACGCTGTTCGCATGGAAGTGCTTCCGTGTGGCATGCGTGGTTTTCACGCACCCATTGACTTCAATGGGTGCATGATGCGCAAAAAACGCTCAAAGAACGGACATGTGACATTTACGCAGCGGACTCATTGCACGGACGTAATTCCCGTTCGTCTGAATAAGCCATTAGACATAATATTTGTGGGGAGAGCAACTTTATTGTAAGGGTAGGAACACACAGGGCGGATACGTAAAACAACACAGTGTATACGTCCTAAGAACCGCAGGGAATTTCACCTGAAAAACAGCACCAAATTTTGGTGTCGTTTTTTGGGCGGAAAGAATGCAGAAATAAATTTTAAAAAAAGCTAATACTCCCAGCCGTAGTCCCTCTCTCTCTGAGCGTAGCCCCGCCTCCTGCGATGACGCTGTCGTCCATGTGACCGCTGCAGCCTTTGATTGGCTACAGCTGTCACATGGGATGCATCGTCATCCCTGGAGGCCGGGCTACGCTCAGAACAGAATACGCATCGCTATGACTACGGCCGGGTGTACTACCCTTTTTTTTTCTCATTAGAGATTAACGATAAGCAAAGTTTTTATCATTGATCTTCCCCTTTGCTAACACTGACCAAATATCATTATAATTGGTCAGAAACTGGCGAATCATGATGATAATTGGCTAAACTAAATAGGCCTTTAACCCCTTAATGACCGGCCTATTTTAAACCTTAATGACCATTCCATTTTTTACGTTTTTCCATCGTCGCATTCCAAGACCTATAACCTTTTTATTTTTGCGTCGACATGGCTGTATAAGGTCTTGTTTTCTGCGGGACAAGTTGTATTTTTTAATAGCACCATTTTGGGGGACATATTATTTATTGATTAACTTTTATAAACTTTTTTTTGGGGGGGAATAGAAAAAAACCTGAAATTTCGCCACTCTTTTTCACGTCTTAAATCTACGCCGTTTACCGTGTGATATAAATAACACAGTAACTTTATTCAGCGGGTTGTTACGATTGCAACGATACCAAATTTGTATCGTTTTTGTATGTTTTACTACTTTTACACAGTAAAAACGCTTTTTTTTCAAAATTATTTGTTTTTGTGTCTCCATATTTGAAGAGCCGTAACGTTTTTATTTTTTCGCCGATGCGGTTGTATGAGGGCTTTTTTTTTGCGGGAAGACTTGTAGCTTTTATTGGTACCATTTTGGAGTAGATGCGACTTTTGGATCACTTTTTATCAATTTTTTTTAAAGTCAGGATTCACAGAAAACAGCAATTTTTCCATAGTTTTTTATTACATTTTTTACGGCGTTCACCGTGCGGGTTAAATAATGTAATAGATTTATAGTCGGGGTCGTTACGGACGCGGCGATACCAAATATGTGTAACTTTGTAACTTTATTTTGGTTTTTTAACAGTAAAGCATTTTGTAAGGGGAAAAGCTGGGTTTTTCATTTTTTTTCACACTTTTTTTTTAATTTACTTTATAAAACTTTTTTTTAACTTTTTTACTAGTCCCACTAGGGGACTTTAATATGCGATTCTCCGATCGCTATTATAATACACTGCAATACTTTTGTATTGCAGTGTACTACTTCCTGTCCGTTTAAAACGGACAGGTATCTGCTAGGTCATGCCTCCGGCATGATCTAGCAGGCATTCGCTCCAGGCAGACCTGGGGGCCTTTATTAGGCCCCCGGCTGCCATTAGAGACACAGACACTCGGCGATCGTATCGCCGGGTGTCGGTGGGAGAGAGAGGGAGCTCCCTCCCTCTCTCCAAAACCACTCAGATGCGGTGCACACTATTGTGCACCGCATCGGAGGGGTTAAACGGGTGAGATCGATACTAATATCGATCTCACCCGGCAGAGCAGGGACGCCCCCAGCCCTCAGCTACCTCTGGCAGCTGAGAGCAGGGAGATTTGACGCTCCCTGCTCTGTTTACTTTATCCTGATGCAGCGCCGTAAAAAGGCATATGCATCAGAATAAAGCCCGTTAGTGGCCGCCGTTAAAAGGCGTATTGGCGGTCACTAACGGGTATATGGGGGTATATTCAGGCTTAGTTCCTAGGGCAGCGTGAGTTGTAAATACGGCCCTGCTAAAGACGCAGATACTATTGAACAATTGAACACTATAGCAGAGCAGGGAGGTATCCCCTGCTCTGCGATCTACTAGGCTGGTGGTTCCCAGCATGAGGTTCCCATGAGAACCCTCCAGGGGTGCCGCGACACTCCTCTGGACAACTGCCACGGACGTGCTTTCTCTCCTCCTCCTCATAGCGCAAAGTGGATGTGAGGAGGAGGAGATTTTTTTGCAGAACCCCTTTAGATAGCACCCCCCGACTAAATGGACAGAGACGTCAGGGGCTTCTCCTGGAGTGGAATCCCCGGTCACAGCGTCGGCAACGCTGAGGACAGGGATTCCGCTTCAGGAGTTAGTTGCCCCTGATGTCTCTGTTCATATATGGACAGAGACATCAAGCACTCCGTCAAGGAGCGGAATCCCCAGCCACAGGGAGCTACAGTGGCGCTATCTACTGGAAGGGAGTGCTACCTACACAGGGTGTGTGTGGCACTACCTACAAGGGTGTGTGTGGCACTACAAGGGATCTGTGTAGCACTACTTACAAGGGGGCTGTGCGGCAAGGGGGGGATTTGTGGCACTACTTACTAGGGATGCACAATGCATCTAAACTTCTATACTGTGCATCCCCAAATGGTTCGAGCCACACAGCTAAGTATAGTAATACATGATGAATGAGAGCGGGGCTGCGGCTGTGTAATACATCCATTGCCCCGCTCCTGAGTCCTGACAAGTGCGCGCCGCGAGGATGATGCGATGCAGCCAGCGCTGAACTAATGAGCGGCGGCACTGAAAACAGAACATGGCGGCCGCACTGCAAAACACCCCCATGTTCTGTCTTCGGTGTCTGCGCCGCCGCTCATTAGTGCAGCGCCAACCGCATTACCTCATGCTGACCGCGTGCACACTTCTGTCAGTAGCGGGGCAATGACTGTATTACACAGCCGCAGCCCCGCTCTATAACGGCGGAGATCAGAGAAACCGCTCATCTCCGCTGCTATTCTCCTGAATGCTGCGATCAAAGCTGACTGCAGCATTCAGGGGAAAGTGAGATGGGGGGATGCCCCTGGATCGCGTCACAGGGAATTCCTGTGATGCGATCGAGGGCCATACCATATATGGGCAGACAGCCCAGGGTCCATTGAAGGACCCCAGGGCTGTCCTACCATATTTCCTGTTGTTAGGGCATACCCAAGTATGTCCTAACAACTGCCTGTGTACTATACATACACAGGCTAATGTACTGGCATATATCTGATATATGCCAGTATATTAAAGTTTAAAAATAAAGTAAAAACATAAAGTAATGTTAAATTTTAAAAAAATACACATACGCCTTTTTTACAATAAGCATTAAAATAAATCTCAATACATAAAATATACACACATTCAGTATTGGCGCGGCCGTAATAACCTGCACAACAATTTTTTTGCATAATTTATGATGTGTACGCTGTAAAAAATAAATAAGAAAAAACTTCTTTCACTTATTAATGTGGGGCACGAGGTGTGATGAATTTAACCTCCATGTGGCTTAAATTAATAGTAATTAACCACATCTTGTACCTTACACATTAACCCATTATGATTGAGAAACATGATGGGGTTAATTACTATTAATGTGTGGCACATGGAGGTTAAATTCAGCATCACACCTCGCGCCTCACATCAGAAAATGGAAGAACTTTTTTTTATTACTGTTGGCAAAGTATCGTTTTGGTATCGAAATTGCAATACTAGACAAAGTATCGGTATCGAAGTCCAAATTCAGGTATCGTGACATCCCTATTACCTACAAAGGGGCTGTGTTGCACGACCTACAGGGGGCTGTGTGGCACGAACTAAAAGAGGGCTGTGTGGCACGACCTACAAGGGGGCTGTGTGGCACGACCTACAAGGGGGCTGTGTGGCACGACCTACAAGGGGGCTGTGTGGCACGACCTACAATGGGCTGTGTGGTACTATCTACAGGGGGCATCTGTGAGTGGCGGGCTGTGAGTGGGGGAAAACGGCTCCAAGTGACAGGCTTTTCTTTGACGTGGGCGTCTCTTTTACGCGCCGTCTTTTGACAGCGGCGCGTAAAAAAAAATGACCGTCGGCACAGAATATCGTAAGACCCATTCAAATGAATGGGCAGATGTTTGCCGACTCTTTTGAGCCGCATTTTCGGACGTAATTCGGGGCTAAAACGCCCAAATTACGTCCGTAAATAGTGTGTGTGAACCCAGCCTTACTGTGAGTGGAGGGGCTGATGGTAATTTTACTGTGAGTCCCCCCACAGGTGGTTTCCACCTCTGACCTCCAATTGAAATTAATAGTAGGAAGAAAATAGCTGTGGCACTCGTTTGGAGCTTTTTTTGCTGTGTCTTTTGCATTCGCTTCAACGGCTTAAAAAAAACGCTAAAAAAAACCCCATCAAATAACGCTGTCAATTCAAAATCAGATTTTTTTCTGCCTTACAAAAAACGCTGTGTGAACATACCCTAAGAATGTAGTGCATATTTTTAGCTATTTTCTGTCTTTCTCTAAACAATTTTTGGTAGGGGGGCCCTGAGGAATTTTTTTTTTCCAGTGGTGGCTCAAGTCCGAAAAGGTTGGGAAACTCTGTAGCAGGCTACAGTGGCGCCTGCAGCCTATGAGGCGCAGGGACAGGATCCCTGCGCAGTCGGCGTGATGACATCTCTGGATCAAGCCTGCCTACGCAAGGATTCTGTCAGGTGGAGGTGGGGGGCAGTATGGCACTGTCTACAAGGGGGAGGTGGGGGCTGTATGTCACTTTCTACAATGGGGAGGTGGGTGCTGTATGACACTGTCTACAAGGGGGCGGTGGGGGGGCACTGTGTACAAGAGGGAGGTGGGGCTGTATGACACTACAAGGGGCAGATGGGGGGCTGTATGGCACTACAAGGGGCAGATGGGGCCTGTATGACACTACAAGGGGCAGATGGCGGCTGTATGGCACTGTCTACAAGGAGGAGGTGGAGGATTATGGCACTGTCTACAGGGAGGCTGTACGGCACAATCTACAGGGGGCACTTTCTACTAGGGGGGCTGTGGGGGCATTATACTCTGTGGAGGACATCATACTGTGTAGGGGCACTACAGGGGGCAATATAATGTGTGTGGCACTTAGGGGGCATAACACTGTGTGGGCACAATTAGAGGACAAAATACTGTGTCCTTGAAGGCGTTATAATATATTACATTATTAAATATTATTATACTGTGTGTGGGGCACTAAAGGGGCATTACACTGTGTGGGGCACTAAAGGGGCATTACACTGTGTGGGGGCACAATATAGGGCATTATACTGTGGGGAGGAATTATGCTTTTTTATGGGGCATTTTTTATAATGGCGTGGGACGCCGAAAGATAATTTCGCACGGGGCGCCATCTACCCTAAGGCCGGCCCTGAATGGAGCCATCCTGTATTTGGTGATTTGGATCCACACATGGTCTCCATGACAACCCTGCAACTGACAAAAATCACATCAGGAAGTTGGCAGTTTTACTTCATGGGCTTTGGGTCTGTGTCTTGAAGTGATCATATCTCCGCACAGAAGTAAGTTATTAAATGATCTTTTTCACGTTTTCAGTGTACATTAAGGGTATTTTGTCTTCTGGTGGACATCTCTTTACTATCAGGACAGGTTATTTGTAACATGACTTATGTAAGCCATAACACCTAAAGAACAGATCCCTCTTTGGCTAGGGCTACATGACAAAATACAATCGCCCACAAAGCGACTTCAGTGCTTCGCTATAGAAACAAAGTCACGAGGTTCCTTGCAACTATGGCATAAAGTCCGCCATTGGTTGACATTTTTTTTACGGTTGCAAAGTCACTTGCGACTTTTTCTTCCATTGGGAAACATGAAGGGAGAATTGCTAAGCAAAATGCGCCAAGAAAGTGGAATAAATAGCCTTACACCAAATTAATTATGTTTTAGACACTTTTTGCGGCCCGAGGCGTTCTCGGGCCGTTTTTGCCGAGTTTTGCGACGCGGTTTCCGCGTCAAAATACCCCGTGTGAACATAGCCTAAAGCGTCTTTTTTTCAATTTTTTTCTTTCAGTTTTAATTATAAATTGTATATAGTTGTAGTAAACAAAGTTTTATTGTAGGTTACAATTTCTGTTAACCTCTTGGCAACATCCACCGTACGTGTACGGTGGATGTGCGCCCTCACAATATAGCGCTTTCTATTGAAGTGAATGAGAGAAGGCGGCTGCAATACCTGTGAATCGCCTTTGCATCTGTGTCGACGATTCATAGTGAGCAAGTAGAAATGAAGAGTAAGCAGCTATTGATGATGTTTTTTTTTTTTTTTGTTGTTTTTTAGGGACTGGATAACCCCTTTAATTACAAATCAACAGTAAAAGGCCGGATTCACACGAGCGTGTGCGTTTTGCGCACGCAAAAAACGCGCTGTTTTGCGCGAGCAAAAGGCACTTAACAGCTCCGTATGTCAGCCCCGTATGATGCGCGGCTGCGTGATTTTCGCACAGCCGCCCTCATTATGACACTCCAATTTGATGTTTGTAATCAGAAAAGCACGTGGTGCTTTTCTGTTTTCATTCATAGTTTTACAGCTGTTGCGCGAATCACGCTCGTCCCACGGAAGTGCTTCCGTGTGGTGCGCGTGATTTTCATGCACCCATTGACTTCAATGGGTGCGTGATGCGCAAAATACGCGCAAAGAACGGACATGTCGTGAGTTTTTCGCAGCGGACTCACGCTGCGTAAAAATCACGCAACTGTCTGCACGGCCCCATAGATTAATATAGGTCCGTGCGACACACGTGAAAATCACGCGCGTCGCACGGATGTATATCCCGTTCGTCTGAATAAGCCCTTACTTTAAGAAATAAACCTTTTACCATTTTTCATGTAAAATAATAAAAAAAAATATGTAATTGGTATTGCCGCATCCGTAAAAATCCAAACTATTAAAATATTACGGAATTTAACGCGCACTGTTATCACCGTAGGAAAAAAAAAATCACTATGTCAGGATTGCTGTTTTTTGGTTACCTTGCTCCTCAAAAAAATGTAATAAAAAGTGATCAAAATGTTGTTTGTACCCCAAAATGGTACCAATAAAGAATACAACTCACCCCGCAAGAAAACAAACCCCAAGGCCGGGTTCCCACGTAGCGTAAAATTCCACAGCATTTACAGTAGAAGCAAAGTGGATGAGATTCCGAAAATCTAATGCCCACGCTGCGGGGAAGAAACGCAGCGTAAACTTTAAGAAATTGATCTGCGGTGCAGAATTTAATTCCGCAGCATGTCAATTTATGCTGCGTTTTTGTTGATTTTCCACCACAATGTGGTGCGGTTTTTGGACGGAATGTACTACGAGTTCCAGGTCAGATACGCTTCGTGGTTTTTACGCAGCGTATCCATCCCGTGGGAACCAGGCAAATGCGCACGATACTTATTACATGCGGGAAAAACGCAACGTAATACAGTACCAGCATAAACAATGAGATTCCAGGAAATCTACATGCTGCGGTATTTTCCCGCACATAAATTGTCCTGCGGTGCCGATTTTAAAATGACGAATTCTATCTGCCTAGTGCAGAGGAAAATCGCACCAAAACATGCAGCATGAAAACACTGCAATTTACGGTACAGCAAAGCGAATGAGATTTAGCAAATCTTAGCCACATCAATTTAGGCTGTGTATTCTAAACGGAGATGCTGCATTTTTGGCCCATAGACTTGAATGTGGAGCATAAATTCCACACTAAAATATGCAAGTTAAGTTTTAAACAGTCTTTACACAGCGGAAACTCAGTTGAAAACCGCTGAAAATCTGAAGGTGCACATATAGTTTGCTATAATCAATTCTTGACACTAAATCGCAGCGTTTCTGCAGCAATGTGCGCAGCAAAAATGCACTATTTGCTGAGGATTTCTGAGAAAGATTTGTAACCATTTTTTGACAGAAAATCTGCAGTGTATCCGGTGTGTGGGAAGATACCCTAAGGCCGGGTTTATACGTTTTGCGTGCGCAAATGGCACTTAACAGATCCGTGTGTCAGCCCCGTATGATGCGCGACTGCGTGATTTTCGCACACCCGCCTTCATTATGACTCTCCGTTTGGATGTTTGTAAACAGAAAAGCACGTGGTGCTTTTCTGTTTTCATTCATCCTTTTCAGTGCTGTTGCGCGAATCACGCTTGTCCCACGGAAGTGCTTCCGTGTGACATGCGTGGTTTTCACGCACCCATTGACTTCAATGGGTGCGTGATGCGCGAACAGCGCACAAATATAGAACAGGTCGGGAGTTTTTCACAGCTGACTGACGCAGCGTAAAAATCACGCACCTGTCTGCACGGACCCATAGACTATCATAAGTCTGTGCGACGCGCGTGAAAATCACGTGCGCTGCACGAACGTATAACACGCTCGTGTAAATGAGCCCTAAGGGTCAGTTCACACTGCATTTTTTGGTGCTTATATTGACGAGGTGCGATTTTAACAGCTCTGAATCAGCGCCCTAAATCGCCCCGCATTGATTTTAAAGAGAGGCAGATGCAGTGTTTTTCCTGGGCGGCATGCTTTTTCTTTGGATTGGTTTCCACCTCTGACCATTAAGGGCAATGGGAGGCAGAAAAAAAAAACGCAATGCTCGTTAAGGGCATGGCCCCACGTGGCAGTTTTCCTCCGCAGCTGTCCGCATCAATGCCGCAGAGAATCTGCGTTGCAGATTCTGCGGCGGATCTGCCCAAATTGTGCAGTAAATTGATGCGGACTAGCTGCTGCGTACTGCGGTAAAAGTGCTTCCCTTCTCTCTATCAGTGCAGGATAGAGAGAAGGGACAGCACTTTCCCTAGTGAAAGTAAAAGAATTTCATACTTACCGGCCGTTGTCTTGGTGACGCGTCCCTCTTTCGGCATCCAGCCCGACCTCCCTGGATGACGCGGCAGTCCATGTGACTGCTGCAGCCTGTGATTGGCTGCAGCCGTCACTTAGACTGAAACGTCATCCTGGGAAGCCGGACTGGAGACAGAAGCAGGGAGTTCTCGGTAAGTATGAACTTCTTTTTTTTTTACAGGTTGCTGTATATTGGGATCGGTAGTCACTGTCCAGGGTGCAGAAACAGTTACTGCCGATCGCTTAACTCTTTCAGCACCCTGGACAGTGACTATTTACTAACGTTTCCTAGCAACGCTCCCGTAATTACGGGAGCCCCTTTGACTTCCTCAGTCTGGCTGTAGACCTAGAAATACATAGGTCCAGCCAGAATGAAGAAATGTCATGTCAAAAAAGCAAGACGCATCCGCAGCACACATAACATGTGCATGACATCTGCGGACTTCATTGCGGAATTTAGAATCTCCATTGAAGTCAATAGAGAACTTCCGCAATGAGTCCGCAACCAGTCCGCCACTGGTCCGCAACATCCATTGTATTCTGCGGACACCAAATTCCGCACCGCAGCCTATGCTCCGCAGCGGAATTTTCAGCCACGTCTAAATGAAGCCTACTAAAAAGAAGTGGAAGGCAATGGAGAAACGGCTCCGCTGCGGATTAACGCTGCGGAGTGTCCGCAGCAGAATTCAAGAGCAATTCGGCCACGTGCGGCTTTGCCCTAAAAGTAATTTTTGCCTCTTCTTTTTTTTTTTTTTTTTAAAAGAGGCTCTGTCACCACATTATAAGTGCCCTATCTCCTACATAAAGAGATCGACGCTATAATGTAGGTGACAGCAGTGTTTTTTATTTACAAACAACGATCTGTTTTCACCACTTTATCATTGATTTTAGATTTATGCTAATGAGTTTCTTAATGCCCAAGTGAGCGTGTTTTTACTTCAGACCAAGTGAGCGTTGTGCAGAGGAGTGTATGACGCTGACCAATCAGTGACCAATCAGCGTCATACACTCCTCTCCATTCATTTAGGCAGCGCATAGGGATCCTTTTAGCTTGTGCGGTCTTATACTAACACATTAACGATACTGAAGTGTTTAGACAGTGAATAGACATTCCACGGGATGTCTATTCACAATCTATGCATTTCTATGCTTTTCTGTGGTAGTTACAGCAGAGGAAGTGTAATCTCGCGTGATTACGCCGTAAATGACAGGTTACAACGAGATTACGCTTCCTCTGCTGTAACTACTACAGACAGAGTAACGAAGTGCAGAGATTGTGAATAGACATCCCGTGGAATGTCTATTCACTGTCTAAACACTTCAGTATCGTTAATGTGTTACTATAAGGCCGGATTCTCACGAGCGTGTGCCTTTTGCGCACGCAAAAAATGTGGCGTTTTGCGTGCACAAAAGGCACTTAACAGCTCCGTGTGTCAGCCCCATATGATGCGCGGCTGTGTGATTTTCGCGCAGCCGCCATCATTATGACACCCCGTTTGGGTGTTTATAAACAGAAAAGCATGTGGTGCTTTTCTGTTTACATTCATAGTTTGACAGCTGTTGCCCGAATCACGCTCGTCCCACGGAAGTGCTTCCGTGTGGTGTGCGTGATTTTCACGCGCCCATTGACTTCAATGGGTGAGTGATGCGCGAAATACGCCCAAAGAACAGACATGTCGTGACTTTTTCGCAGCGGACTCACGCTGCATAAAAATCACGCAGCTGTCTGTACGGCCCCATAGACTAATATAGGTCAGTGCGACGCGCGTGAAAATCACTCGCGTTGCACGGACGTATATCCCGTTCGTCTGAATAAGCCCTAAGACAGCACATACTGATCTAAAAGGATCCCTATGCGCTGCCTAAATGAATGGAGAGGAGTGCATGACGCTGATTAATGAATGGAGAGGAGTGCATGACGCTGATTGGTCAGCGTCATACACTCCTCTGTACAACGCCCACTTGGTCTAAAGTAAAAACACGCCCACTTGGACATTAAGAAACTCATTAGCATAAATCTAATAAAGTGGTGAAAACAGATCGTTTTTTTAAATAAAAAGCACTGCTGTCACCTACATTATAGCGCCCATCTCCTTATGTAGGAGATAGGGCACTTATAATGTGGTGACAGAGCCTCTTTAACCAAAAACCCCACGTGTTGTGGTCGTATCAGGGTTCATAGGTAGACCAAGGCCAGTTTCAGACTAGCGTAACACGTTTTTTAAAACCAGACTTAGGCTTCATGCACACGACCGTGCTCGTAATTACGAGCACGGGCGGGCACGGCCGGCCACGTCCAGCCGGCCGCTTTTGCGAGCCGTGCTTCCATTATAAAGTATAGGAGCACGGCCCGTAAAATGAAAAAATAGAACATGTTCTATTTTTTTAACGGCACGGGCACCTTCCCGTGAGAAAACGGGAAGGTGCCCGTGACTAACAGAAGTCTATGGGCCCGTTATTGCGGGTCGTAATTACGACCCGCAATAACGGGTGTTTTTACGGTCGTGTGCATGAGGCCTTAGTCATCTTTTATTATATAAAAGCAGTAAGGCTAGATTCACCCGGGCATTGTGCATCTCGGACGTGAAAAACTGTAGTTTTTCACGTCTGAGGTGCATCCGTGCTCTGCACTGCGGGATGCGATATCACGCATCCCCCATAGACTAGAGTCTCTGGAGGGATGCGTGACAAAATAGGACATGTCCTATTTTCTTACAGACCCTTCACATGGTCTGTTGAAACAACGGCCGTGTGAACGACCAGATTGAATAATATAGGTCCGTATGACGGCCGTTGAAACAAGGCCATCACACGGACGTTTAACACGTTCGTGTGAATAAGGCCTTAGTCTTATGAACTTTTCCACTATGTACACTTTTTGTAGCCAATTTTGATTTTTATTGCTCCAGTGCATTTAAAATTAAAAATGAAGCCACCTTGTAAATCTTGTAAATTCCCTACCGATACGTGTCTACAGGTCCTATGCAGGTCTTAGGGTCTCCATGGTAACTGACACTAAACAAACCCTTTTACGTGTAGTCTTATTCCGCAGTCATACTCCCTTTCATTTGTCCCATTTTTCTCGCTAACCTACTGAATGTATATTAGGACCAATTAGAGGATAGATGGAGTGAAGTATAACTGCAGAATCAGACTGCACGGGATCTATTTGAGGTATAAGGCTGGGTTCACACGACCATGTTACGTCCGTAATGGACGGAACGTATTTGGGCCGCAAGTCCCGAACCAAACACAATGCAATTTTAAACGTTTGATGATAGTGTAGTGTAGTTACTCTTTAAATATAACACATTTTGAAGCTGGCATGTACTCAGTAAAGTATCTGATGGCACTGACATAAAAAAGGAAACAAAAAAGGAGCAGGTCACATTGTTGGCTAAATAAAAATAGAACTCAACATTTATGTCAAACATACAGTAAAAGCATGAAAAGTATAAAAGTAAAATGTATTAATCTGTTTGTCATCAGAACCCTACTCTCAATACATTAAAGGAAAACCGTCTAAAAAGAAATTAAAAAAGAAAAAAAAAACTCGCACTGCTACTACAAATAATTAGTTTTGCTACAAAAAAAGTGGCCTGGTTGCCCATAACAACCAATAATTTAGGTTGCTTTATGATTATAGGTAGAATTCTGATTATTGTAACTAACATTGTGACATCATCATGGAGCTTATAATTCCCTACTGTGTACATGCATGATGAAGTAACTAGCAGGAACTCCACTGTGCCTATGATCCTCGGTATACGTTTTCTTCATGTAAGTACAATGTTTCTTTTTTAGGCCCTGTTCACACAAAGTTTTTTGGGCGCTGACTTTGATGCGGAATCCGTATCAGAATCAGTGCTAAAAAAAACAGCCAAAATCGACCCCTTTGATTTCAATCGGAGGCAGAGGCGTGTTTTTTTTCCCCCAAGCAGCTTATAGCCTCTTGCGGGGAAAAAAAGTGGCAAGTCGTGGTTTCCGCCACTGACCTCCCATTAAGAAGCAGAAAAACCCGACGCCGCCCGCTTCTGAGCATTTTTAACGTTGTTTTTACCTTCAGTTGCCCATGGCAAAAAACGCCACGAAATATGCTGCATAAAACGCAGGGAAAAAAGCGCAGGCAGGTCACAGTCTGCCTCAAAATTCCTGAAGTCTGCCTGCAAAAAACTCTGTGTCAACAAGGCCTAAGAATGAAATATGATATGAACTGTAACAATGTATTGCCCTGTACCCATTAGTTGAACGCAAACTCTGCTGGGAATGTCCAGGAGACTCTTATAAAAAGGGGGAGGCCTCCTGGAAGAGTAGGCTCTTCTGGGGGCCATGCTGTCAGTGATGTGCAGGTAGAAGGGAAAAACATATACAAAAATAGAAAAAAAAGGTATCCACACATACACTTATACTGTACAGCATTCATAGGGTTCTATTGTGCAGACTTATGCAAAATATTTCCTTTTGACTGATGATTGACAGTATTGCGTCTGGATAACTTTTTTCTTAGGATACTGCAAAGTGTATGCCACTATGTTTCATAATGGACGTCAATGGACAACAAATCATAGGTATACGTTTGCATACATTTAAACAGTATGGGTGTATTCACACGTGGTCATATCGTGGTTTTGCTTAAATTTTGATGTGATGTCATCCCAACATGTGAATATTCCCTATATGTTTGGATCCTACTGAAGAGACAAAAGATAAAATGTAAAGTGACTGTTGCAAGGGAAATGTATCACTACATTCCGGCCGTTCAAACGAATAACTATCCATGTAATGAATGGAAGCGCCGGATTCAGCAGAGCCGGCTAGCTGCCACTATGACGTCCATGTGTCCTAATATGCATATGCACAGGCAATGGCATAATTACCTCTGTAGCAGCCGTAACGGGCACGCATTCCCCCGCTATGGCTGCTACAGCACGACGCCACTTAAAGGGGTTGTTCCTACTAAAGACATGCATCCCCTATCCACAGGATAGGGGATACATGTGGGTACGCTGGGATGCCCAGCGATAAGGAGAACGAGGCAAAGTCCCCCGAAATTCTCCATGACAAACCTCGGACTTCCGGGGGGTTTGTCGGCAGCTCCATAGAAATTAATTGTGCACTGGTCGCGCTTGTGCGCATGCGTGACCAGCGCTCCTTTCATTTTTATTGAACTGCGCTGACCCCGGAAGTCCGAGATTTCTCATGGAGACCTTCGGGGGACTTTCGGTCCCCTGTTCTCCTTATCGCTGCCAGCGATCACTCATGTATCCCCTATCCTTGTTCTTGATAGAGGTAACCCAGATGACTTAGGGCGTAGTAGCTAGGGGTGCAGAGTTAGCAGTTGCACCTGGGCACTGTAGCCCAAAGACCCATTTGAAACATAGCATACAATTAATATACATGGAACATGGTAGGTGTGGGGGGGGTCCTGTTACAAATTTTTGCACTTCTGTTGATGACATATTCCACAAAAAATTGACACAGTAAACAACACAGTACAAGCATAATACACTCCCAAAAAACACAAACATAAGAAAAAGAAAGCAAATCAAGGAATATATGAAATTCTCCCACACCAAGTAATTTAACGTTCACTCTTTTTTACAAAGATATAATAAAAAGCACACTCAAAATAGAGCCTTTAAAACACGTAAAGGCTATGTACATGTTTAAAGATAATTTTCCTTTAATTAATCAATGTTTTATTTGATTTTAAACAACTTTTAAATTTTATTTTAAAAAAAATTGACTTTTTGAGATACAGCTTCTATGTATTTTTTATACATGTTAGCTGTATCCTGCCGTCAAAGCCGATTTGGTCAGGTCAGAAGGTTCATGAATTTAGGTGTAATCATTATGAGCTGGATCCTGCGTGACTTAACCAGCTTTCACCGGACCTGTGAGTTTAGCTGAGCTGTCGGAATGGGCTTTGACGACAGGATACAGCGTCTATGTATACAGGATACATGGAAGCTGCATCTCAAAAAGTAAAAAAAAAAATTATACTGTCGGTGATGATTCAACAATTTTAGGCCGTATTCAGATGAACGTACGTAGAATACGTGTCCGTGTGACAGCCATTAAAACAACGGCCGTCACACGGACGCATGTATTTCAATGAGACCGTTCACATGGTCGTTGTTTCAACAGACTGTGTGAAGGGTCCGTTGACACATAGAACATGTCCTATTTTCTTCCGTTTTCACGGATCTGTCCATAGACCTAAGTCTATGGGGATACGTGAAAACGGGATCTCCACCGGGCTACTCAGACGTGAAAAAATTTGATTTTTCATGTCCGATTTTCCCTACGTTCGTCTGAATAAGGCTTAAGAGTGTGTAGAGACACAGCCGTTTGACAAGAGGAAAGGCAACACCCAGTTGTCAATTTATATCCAGTAGGAATAACACATACCTCCCAAATGCCCCGGATTCAGAGGGACAGTTCCGGATTCCGGGCGGTGTCCTGCTGTCCCGGGCGGCCAGGGGTATATCTTGCTGTTAACTGTGTCTGCATCCTCAGGACGCAGATACAGTTGAACCCAGTGCTTAAGTAGGGAACCATCAGATCCCTGCTGCAGCATTAGTTCAGAGCGAAGGAGCAGAGGGAGCTCCTCCACTCGCCGAGGACTCCCTGGGCACAGCGCTACTTTAAGCACTGTGCCAGGGGAAGCCCTTGACGTCCCTGTCCATTTACGGACAGTGACATCAGGGGCTACTCCTGGAGCAGAATCCCCTGACAAAGCGTCGGCAACGCTCTGGCAGGGGATTCCGCTCCATAAATAGCCCTTGACGTCAGTTTCCATGCATTAAAGTCCCAATGGCGCCATCTACAGTGGGGGGCACTATCTACATGGACACTGTGGTGCTATATATGGGCACTATTCTAAAGGGGACACTGTGGCACGGTCTACATGGGCACTGTGGCACTATCAGGGCACTTTATATGTGGGCACTAGCACTATGGGCAGTTAAGGGGGCATTATAATGTATGGGGAAGCTGTGGGGGCATTATACTGTATGGGGAAGCTGTGGGGGCATTATACTGTATTGTGGCAGCAATGGGGGCATTATACTGTATGGGGCAGCTATGGGGGAATTATACTGTATGGTGGCAGGTATGGAGGAATTATACTGTATGGGGCATCTATGGCAGCTAGGGGGCATTATACTGCATGGGGGCAGCTTTGGGGGCATTATGCTGTATGGGGGCAGCTTTGGGGGCATTATGCTGTATGGGGCCATTATGCTGTATGGGGGCAGCTATGGGGGGCATTATGCTGTATGGGGGCAGCTATGGGGGGCATTATGCTGTATGGGGCAGCTATGGGGGGCATTATGCTCTATGGAGCAGCTATGAGGCACATTATGCTGTATGGGAGATTTTTTGGGGCATTATACTTAATGGTGCAATCTGTGTGGGCATTATATTGTATGAGGGCATCTGTGTGGGCAATATACTGCATGGGAGAACCTGTGTGGGCATTATAATGTATGGGGGCATCATGCAGTATGGGAGATTTTTTTGGGGCATTATACTTAATGGGGCAATCTGTGTGGGCATTATATTGTATGAGGGCATCTGTGTGGGCAATATACTGCATGGGAGAACCTGTGTGGGCATTATAATGAATGAGGGCATCTGTGGGCATCCCACCGTATGGGGCATTATGCAGTATGGGAGATTTTTTGGGGCATTATACTTAATGGGGCAATCTGTGTGGGTATTATATTGTATGAGGGCATCTGTGTGCGCAATATACTGCATGGGAGAACCTGTGTGGGCATTATAATGTATTGGGGCATCTGTGTTGGCTTTATACTGTATGGGGCATCTATGGGGCATTATACTGTATGGTGGCAGCTATGGGGATATTATACTGTGTGGGAGGCACTATGGGAGAATGATACTGTGTGGGCTGAACCAGGTGTGTATGGGCGGGGATTGGGTGGGATTAGAGGCTGGGCTTAAACAGAAAAAAAATTGCCGCGATGCACTACGGGCACCGCATCAGTTGTCCCTCTTTGTGATACTTTAAAGTTGGGAGGTATGATAACAGAGAAATAGCACATTGTAGGGTCCTAAGAAATTGTGCTCCAGAATTGTTATTTAATGGGTAATACAATCATTTACTAAAACAGACATGTCAGGAGAGCTGATAGGTCCTCTTCAATTGTTATGTATTCTGCCAGTTACTGCGTCTGATCAGTGCTGTATTCTCCTCTATAGTCTGCAGTGTAATAATAGTATGCAGAGTGTCAGTATAGAACGGGTATCTGAGCAATACATGGTCACTGTATGGCGGTATCATTGGTTATTTTGGTGCTTGTTTAGTGGCAGCATACGCCTGTCCCTGACCATGTGACTAGGTATTTCTATGTTTACTTTTATTTTCCTTCTTGTGTTGATGATGTCATTTACATATTGAAGTGAGTAGCGAGGGGTGTGACCAAAGTAACGCAATAGTCGCTGCTATTTTTCTGCATTATGTGGGTGACGGGGGCCATATTGTATGTGGGCTGGTGGGATTTGTATACAGGGGCAGCTTTTTAGTTCTAGTTTGGCCTTGCCTGTGAGCATAATGATTTGACTGCTGAGAAGTGATCTCTACAGAACAGGGTTTATTTAAACAATAGGTCATTTTCTGAGGAGACATTCCCTCTTAAGGGTTAAAATACTAGTGTAAAGAGGAGTGTAGACATGTCATATAGTGTTATGAAGGGGAGTGGACTCAACGGTGAAATTTGATGACTATGGGTAGGGACACACAGCGTAAAACACTGCGTATTTTCCGCAAGGGATTTCATTGTGGAAAATCTGCAGCGTATTACAGTAGCAGCAGAGTGGATGAGATAAAAAAAAAACAAAAAAACGAAGAAATCGTTCTTATATTGACCTGCGGTGCTGTTTTATCATTTTGCAGCCTGTTAATTCATGTTGCGGAATCGCTGCTCTTCTGTTGCGGGTTTTCCCCATCGAATTCAATGGGGAGGTAATAGTCACAACATATAAGCAAATTTGGTGATTTTTGTGGTGGAAATGCTGCAATTCCACTGCAAAAATCGTAAATCCAGAGAAAATAAGAAGCTTTTTTTCGGTTTAAATATAATAAAGAACTTCATACTTACCCCCGGGTGTTGTTATAGCGACGCGATTCTCTATTTTAAGTGCAGCTCGGGCTCCTGAGATGAAGTTTCGTCTCATGTGACTGCTGCAGCCAATCAAAGCCTGCAGCGTCATTTCAGGAGGCCTGGCTGTACCCAGAGCAGAGGGATGCTGGGTCGGACTGTCCCACCAGAGGATCCTCTGGTGTGATCAAACTTTAACACAATGATGGGCCCAAAAGGTCTAGCCGAGGACAACCCCATTTGTATATGACTATATATGACTGTATGTGCAAAGATAACAAAGATTATGATACAAATCAAAGTGGACATGCTCATTTTCTGCGTAGATGGAGAGTGGGCCCTCAGGAGATTTTTTTCTAGTGGGCCCAAGGCATTCCAGTCCGACGCTGGAGGGACACGTCGCTATGACAAAGGATAACGGGATAAGTATTAACTTTTTTTTCTACCGGTATTTCCGCAGCGGAGATTCCGCCCAAAAAACTGCACCACAATTTGGTGCGGTTTTTCTGGCGGTATTCTCTGCAGCTTCCATGACGTATATGCTGTGTGCTTATACGCATTGTATCCCGCTTGTGTGCACTTACCCTATAAGTTACATACATCTACCGTTCAGGAGGGGACGCCTCGCAGCAATTCAGCAATAATGTGAGAAGCCAATGTGTGACACCTCCATAAATAGGGAAACCGCCACTTATCTTTGATCAGTCACATTATCTCACCCATCCAGTATGATAAAGGCACTAACATAACACTAAAATGTGGCTATTGGGCAAATCTTCATTTTAACAATTAACTTGCTTACCTTATAAACTGCATAGAAAAATGCAACTGAGCAAATAATTGTATCCTGTGATTTCACACATAAGATCATGGAGTCATGCGAAACATAAGAGCCGCTGTTTGTGCAGAGACCGGATATTGCAGGTGTAATACTACATATATGCAAGAGCACATGTCGTAGGAAAATTCTTGTTTTACCTCAGTTATAACTTTTCCTTATAAAGTCAATAGGGAAAAACACCACAGAAATAAAGACTCAAAAAGTGCAGCAGTTTCCAAGAAACTAAATACGGACACAAATCTGTAATGTCAACATTTTTCTGTTTGAGATAGAATAAATCATTTCCTTTCCACACACATATAAAAGCTTGTTGCTTTATTAAAACAAAACAAAAGCAGTCATTGGTTAGAACCGAGCCCACCCTTGTAGTTTACTCAGTGGTATAAACCAGTTGGCAGCATCTGATTGGACAGTTTGAATGATACCTTCCTCAGAGTTCCACTGCACCAGCCATCTCCATAGAAATGCAGATGTAAGTTGAGCGGATAATAGACAGCGAGAGACACGAGGTCTGTGTAAGAGACGATGTTTATATATAACTGACCGCAAATATGGCAGGTACACAGTTTCCAACATTTGAACTTTTTTCCAGGGACACTTAGGGTGTGGTGTCTTTGGTGGGTGTGCGAACAAAATGTCTGCACTAGTTTGGCCGACAATTACTATGGTGGCCGCTATGTCTCTAGTTATCCGGTTGTTTACAGGCAGGTGATGTCTCACTTTATCACTAGGGCTAGGCAAACTGTGCTGACCACTACTGGTAGCGTAAGAACCAGCGTATATAGTGCCACACTCAGTACCCCTTGTAGATGGTGCCCCACACTGCCCCCAGAAGATATTGCCACACACTGCTCCCTGTATATTGTACCAAAACACTGCTCTTTGTAGATAATGTCACAGTGCCGCCTGTAGATAGTGCCCCAGTGCCCCCTGTAGATAATACCACAATACCCTCTGTAGATAGTGCCACACAGCCCCCCTGTAGATGTCACCACACATACACCCTGTAGATGGCGCCACACAGACCCCATGTAGATGACGCCACACACCCCCTGAAGATGACGCCACACACATCCCCTATAGATGACGCCGCACAGACACCCTGTATGTAGCCTGTAGATGACTCTGCATATACCCCCAGTAGATGGCGCCGCACACACAGCTTGTAGATGGTGCCACGCACACCCCCTGTAGATGGCGCCGCGCACACCCCCTGTGGATGCTGCCGCGCACACCCCCTGTGTATGATGATGCCGCGCACAGCCCCTGTGGATGATGATGCCGCGCACAGCCCCTGTGGATGATTCCGCGGACACACCCCAGAATTTTGGCTGTCATTGGAGCATTGTGGCTGTCATGATTTGTTAATTTGGGAGAGCAAAGAATAAAAATAAATTTTAGTCGGAAAGCCGAGAAAGAGTTGTACAGGCTCAATAGAAAGTCCGTACACAGCTCGCTAAGCTTTCCGAGAAAAGCTGATCAGAAACTAAGCGACAAAGCGCTCGCCCGAGTACTTCTTTCGCTTTGTACGTTTTAGCGATCGGTGGGGGTCTGAATGCTCAGACAACCACTGATCAATAGTTCTGATATGCTACTGAAATGTGTAAAGTTTTTTTACACACTAAATGCTGATAAAATTCCTATAGAATGTATTATCATGAAGTAAAGTAGGTGTGATAGAAATAGTTCATTCACTTTTGAGAATAAAATGATTTTGAGTTGGACTTCGCTGGTCAGATGCGGTTTGGTTGAGTTATTCTTGATTTAATAATTCCTTTGCCTAATGACAATGACATTTCCAAGCCCAGTATATTTTGTTTGTCAGTATGTTACACAATCTTTCTGGTTATCAGCAGTGTTCATGAAACTCTTCCCTAAATTAAAGGGAATGTGTCGCGAATTAAAAAATGTAGTAAGTTACTTATTTGTATTATATTTTTTAAGGCTTTTTTGCTGTATTTTTTTTTCTTCCACAAGGTGGAAAGTATTAAAAATACAATTTTAATGTGACGTTTTCCTATGTTGGCCACCAGGGGGAGCACTTCCCAAAATTACAGCAAGGGGGATCAGGCAATGCAACCTGACTTACAGCTGCTGTAAATGTGGGAGGGAGACTCACCCGCTCTCTATTTTTGACTACAAGCCAAGAAAAGGTGTCTTCAATTTGCTAAGCAGTGTCCAGCTCCCATTTTGGGAGTATTTTTGGCAGAAGCTACAGGACAGACCAAAAGGCCGCCCCAGTGCCCGACCATAACTACAGATGGTTGGATACTGGATCGTACCCGGCTCTTCCCGATATACCTGGTGGCGGTGGGTACCGTAGTAATAATGGGTTAGTGCCAGCTTTTTCTACTGGTTAACACTAAGCCCCGCCTTAGTAATGGACCTTCATCAAACAGACAACTGCCATTACTAAGGTGGTAATAAAGCATTAAAAAAAACACAGAAACATAAGAAAATAATTTTTTATTGAAAGAAAAATTCCCACACAACCCTCTTTCAACATCTTATTTAAAAGAAAAAAAGAAGAAGATCATCGAAGTAGTCCAACGAATCTACGACGAAGTCCAAACGGTCAAGTGGAACCTGCAAAACAAAAAAAAATAACAGTTAATAATATGCTGCTGTTTCTTCTTTCCTCGCTTCTACTGTGAATCGCCATGTAGTTACACGGCGGCTCACAGTTGGAGCAAGGAATGACGGAGCAGCAGTGCTCGCCGCTGATCCTTCAAAACAGCCGCCAATCAGCTGTTTTGAAGGAACAGAGGCGAGCACCATTGCTCCATAGAGTGCCCCCCACACGCACACTAAACCCCCCCCCCCCCACAAACTTGCAACCGCGCCACACACAAAACCATGCACGCACACACCTTACCTGCATGTTTGGGGTGTGTGTGTGTGTGTGTGTGTGTGTGTGTGTGTGTGTGTGTGAATGTGTGAGAGGTGCTCGACGGAGCAGCGGTGCTCGCGGCTGATCCTTCAAAACAGTTGATATGCGGCTGCGAAGGATCAGCGGCGTTCGTGTGCAGCTGATCCTGAATAGACGCCAATCAGCTGTTTTGAAAGAACTGTGGCAAGCACTGCTGCTCCGTTGAGCGCCCCCCCCCATACACAAACCCCCCCAAACATGCAACCGCACCAAACACAGACCCCAACACACACAAAATCCCCCCCCCCATGCACACACACACAAACTTCCCTGCACGCACATGCACGCACACACACCTTACCTAAATGTTTGGGGGGGTTTGTGTGTGGGGGGGGCACTCGACGGAGCAGAGGTACTCGCCGCTGATCCTTCAAAACAGCTGATAGGCGACTGTGAAGGATCAGCGACGCTCGGGTGCCGCTGATCCTTCATAGTCGCCAATCAGCTTGTTTGAAGGAACAGCGGTGAGCAATAATACAATAGATTACTGTGTAGAGGTATACGTTTAAATTACTAAGGTGTAATTATTCTGCCTGTATAAACGTTTAAAATAATTGTTTATTATCAAAATTATTAAAATTGGTAGGGCACAGAGTGCCAAAAGATCCAGGTACAGGCGTTGGCAACCAGATCAAGAGCGCAGACTGAGATGTATGTGACAAAAAGATAGATCATCAGCAAGCACCCATTCATGGATGCCTGATTGTATCACAGGTGAAATGATCACATAAAAACTGACTCAGAGTGCTTGGCAAATATTGATGAGATCTGATTGCCACAGATTATGGTGGTCCCATACATGTCGAGAAATAGAGGTGTCAACCAAGGGGGTGGTGTACCTGATTACGTGTCAATGTGGCATGCAGTATGTCGGTAAGACAATAAGGGAGTTCAGACGCAGGATTCGGGACCATATTTGTGACATTCAGAATAAAGCTGACACCTCTATTTCTCGACATGTATGGGACCACCATAAGGGAGACCCCTCTTCTATCAAGTTCCAAGGTATAGAACATGTCAGTATTCCTGCCAGGGGAGGTAATTGGGATAGACATGTTCTACAGAAGGAGGCCCAGTGGATTTTCAGGATGCAAACCATCAAGCCACTGGGCCTCAATGAGTCTATATCCTACCTTCCGTTCTTATAATTTGCCTTGCCCAATTACTGTATTTCTGCATGTACCTTTCATTGATATGTTATGGGATTGTTTAAGAGCTCATTCCTGTACCGTTTTCAGCTTTCTCTCCTGTACTGTTTACCTATATTGGATCTGATGATCCATAGTTTGTCTGATCCTGACTATTGATACACTACTTTGTGGGATTTTGTGCATTGTTTTGCTCACTAGATCCCCTGTTTTGCATACATAGCGCTTATTCCAGCCTTGATATCGGCGTTGTATGTTCTGGCCACCTTTAGCTCCCCCTTGTTACCACTGATGCTTTATGCATCTCTTTCATAGGCTGCGTGGTTACTATGGAACCGCCCCCTGTAGGGGCGTGTGTTTTCACACGCCTTATTCCTTCATTGGAAGGCCCGATACTACGCAACGCCCCTATGGGTGGGGCTTGGGTGAATAAAACTTCCGAGTTTCCACGGCGCGCGTCAGACCACCATCAGATGTCTCATATGCGCCGTCACACTAAAACGAACAGCTGAATATCAGCTGACAGGCAACTGTACGTTAATAAATTCAGGCAACTCGTACCCCTGAGGACGCTCCCCTACAAGGTGCAGAAACGCGTTGGGAGTGTGCCTGTTAACTAATCTGTGGCAATCAGATCTCATCAATATTTGCCAAGCACTCTGAGTCAGTTTTTATGTGATCATTTCACCTGTGATACAATCAGGCATCCATGAATGGGTGCTTGCTGATTATCTATCTTTTTGTCACATACATCTCAGTCTGCGCTCTTGATCTGGTTGCCAACGCCTGTACCTGGATCTTTTGGCACTCTGTGCCCTACCAATTTTAATAATTTTGATAATAAACAATTATTTTAAACGTTTATACAGGCAGAATAATTACAACAGCGGTGAGCACAAAAAAAATCCCCCAAAACATGAAACCGCCCCAGATTCCCCCCGCCACACACACACACACAAACCCCCCCCCCCCCCCACACACACACACAAACGTACACGAACAATCCCCACGCGCTCACACGTACACACCTTACCGTCAGCTGGTCTTCTCCAAAGTGGCGCCGTCTTTCCCCCCAACAAGCCAGCTTCTCTGCTGGGTCGCTCTGAACTGAGCATGCGCATTACAGTGCGAGACGGCAGAAGCACAGTATGTAACAATCGGCTCCCGTTCGTTATGCCCTATAGCTGCCATATTTCATCTGTGTATGTGTCGTTAAGCGACACGTCAGCGACATATCAGCCCCCAGTGAATTAAAAAAGTGTTAACCCCTTACAGTCGTGAACAATTATCAGATTTTAATTTTCATTTTTTCCTCCCCACTTTCCAAAAGCCATAACTTTTTAATTTTTCCGTCGATATAGTCCTATGAGGGCTTGATTTTTGTGGGACGAGTTGTAGTTTTTCGTTGCACCATTTATTGTACTAGGAAAGAGGAAAAAGATTATTTGTGGGGTAGAAAATGAAAAACACATGGATTCCTCCATTGATTTTTGCGCTTCATTTTTATGGAATTCACCTTTCAATTAAAATATGTTAACTTTTTTCTGTGGGTCAATACGATTACGGCGATACTAAATATATATAGTTTTTTCTATGCTTTACTACTTTTACAAGGAAAAAATTAAGCGTAAAAAAAATAAAAATTATTTTGTGTTGCCAAATTCTGAGAGCCATAACTTTTTTCTTTTTCCGTCGATTAAGTGGTATAAGGGCTTATTTTTTGCGGGTCTAAGCTGTAGTTTTTAATGCTACAATTTTCGGAGTACATGTAAGATTTTGAACACTTTTCATTACATTTTTTGTGGGAGATGAGGTGACCAAAAAATATAAATTCTGGCATTTACATTTTTTGTTTTTTACGGCGTACATCGTACCGGTTAAATAAGAATATATTGTAATAGTTCAGACCTTTACGGATGCGGCGATACCAATTATGTTTATTTTTTTATTTTTTTTTCCAATGCTTTAGTGGGTAAATGCGAAAAGTGTTTTTTTTTTTTTTTTACTTATAATATTTTTTTTTTATTACATTAACAAAAAATACTTTATTTTACTAATTTTTACTTTTTTTTTTATTAGTCCCCTCTAGGGGACTTCAACTAGCGATCCACTATATACTATAGCCGTCCAAAATTTTGCATGCTCCGTTAGACTTCTATGGGTGAGTCTGTGCCGCAATTGCAGACAGGAATAGGATATGTTCTATATTTTGCTTTTTAGTTCTACGGCCCGGACACACATCCGTAAATATACGGAAAGGTGTCCTTGGCCAATAGAAATTTGTGGGTCACCAGATTATCCTTAATTATGGATTTGTAATTACAGATAGAAACTTTGGTCATGTGCATGGGGCCTCATTTAGGGGTTTTGCTCAGAACCAAATACATGCTACTTGTGGCTTCTTGAGGCTTATGGTCAGGATGGGGTGGTCTGTGCATCCTTGCATTGTAAGACTTGAGGCGGGATCTCTAGTTTGACTCCTCAGAAGGTATCCCAGAAAGGGTTTGATTGCCCCTTATGAAATTATTTTTGTTTTATCAGAAACTAGGCACCGTAACATCTCTTTACTGATCCAATACATCTATAGCATATACCAGGAACGTATTATCACACCTCTTTCTTTCTTTTTTCTAGGTGTCTATTTGAAAGTGAAGAGAAGCGAGATATGGAATTCTCCAGTCAGCGGCAATAGAGAAATCAGAGGATGGGTAATTCATATTATTAATTACTGATAAATATCAGGCTAGTTTCTAGCTGTGGACTTTTAGAGGTGTGGTAATCCCTTCCTGGTATATAAGGATATATGTCTAGTAGTACATATATTGGCTATAGATATGTAAGGGCATTGTAAATGCCTTTGTGTTCTACACATGGGTGGGCTGCATTTGACTTTCCAACATACACATTCATCACCATCTCCACTTCCCCAATGGGAAATTTTTGGCTGGCATGGAGGGTATTGTGGCTGGCATAGGGAGAATTGTGAGCATTGTGGCTGTCCTCGCGGAATTGTAATTAGCATTGAAGGCATTGTTGCTGTCATTAGATGGCATTGTGACTTAGTTGGAGATGTGGTATTAAAATGGGCATTGTGTTTGGGAAAGTGGTAGTTGTCATGAAATCATTTTGTTTGTCTTGGGGCATTATGGTTCTCTTAAGAAGCAATAAGAGAATTGTGGTTGTCATGGTTGTATTCCGAATGGCTAAGGGGGCATTAAGGATAATGTGGCTGGCATTGTGGGACGGCTAAGGGGGCATTAAGGATAATGTGGCTGGCATTGTGGGACTTGTTGCTTAAATGGGAGCCATTGTGGCTGGTATTTGGCTATTTGGATAAGATATATAGTGGGTGTTCTGTGGGCATTGCTTCTTGCATTGGGGGCATTGTGCGTAGAATGGGGGCAATCTAGTTGGAATAGAGCTATTAATGGCATTGTGAAAGGCATGGAGGGCATTGTGCCATTTCTTCATTTTTGTTGGCAAAAGGGGAATTGAGAACATTGTGGCTGTAATGGAGATATTGTGCCTGGGCTCAGGGACAGTGTGGCAGACATGTGGGCATAATGGCTCCAGAGGAACACTGTGGCTGGCACGTGGGCATTGCTGCCATAGGAGGAATTGTGGTTGACATAGCGACTTTGTTGTTGTCATGGGAGCATTGAGGTATGCAAAAAAGGCATGCAGGCCATTGTGGCTGATATGGAGTGAAATGTGGCGTTTGTGGCGGCATTGATGCTGGCATAGATAGAATTGAGGGCTTTCTGGTTGTTCGATAAATTTGTAATTGGCACTTAGGGCATTGTGGCTCGCATATGAGTAATTTGGGGATAGTGGCTGTCATGGGGGGCATTGTGGATTTTAGGTAAGCATTGTGTCTGGTAAAGTGGACAATGAGGACATAGTGGTTGTCATGGGGCATTTTAGTTGTCCTGGTTCTATTGATGTTGGCTTAGGGAGCATTGAGGACAATATGGCTGGCATTGAGAGCATTAGATTATCATGGAGCATAGTGGCTGGGATAAGGGACACTGTGGACCTTGCAGATGTCATGGCTGCATTTTGACTGGGAAATGGGACATTGTTGATTTCATGGGGGCAATTTAGCTGGCATTTAGAGCACTGTGGCTGGCATGGAGGACAATTTACGATCATGGGGGCATTGGGGCTGGCATAAGAGGCATTGGCAGCACTGTGTCTGCGCTAAAGTACATTGTGGCTCGCATAGTGGCATTGTGGCTCCTGGCATAATGACTGTCATGGGGCATTGTAGTTGTCATAGGGCTATTGAAGCCATTGTGGCTGTCATGCGTGTATTGCAGTTAACTTAGGCGGCATTGAGAGCAATGTGGTTTGGATAAGGGGCATTATGAAAGGAATAAGGGACACTGGACTTTGTATCGGTCATGGGGACATTTTAGCTGCCATATGGGATATTGGTTAGAAGCATTATAGCTGTCACGTGGTATTGGATGTAATGGGGGCTTTGTGGTTGGTTGGCATTGTGGCTGGCAGGGAGGAAGTTGCGGCTAATATTGAGGATATTATGACTGGGATATGGGACATAGCGAGTGTCATGAGGATATTGTGGCTTGCAGGTGTCATTATGGCTGGCACGGGGACTTGTGTCTGTCATGTCTTGGTTAGCAAAGGGGAAAGTGAGTTCTTTGTGGCTTTAATAAAGGCATAGTGGCTTGCAAAGAAGCATTGACATTTGGTGGTTTCCATTTTGGCCTTCGGGCTGGCATAAGGGGCATTGACAGCATTGTTGCATGGATAAAAGTACATTGTGGTCGCATGATTGTTGATTTTCTGGTGGCTTTGTGGCTGTCATGGAGGGCATTTGACTGTCATAGTGGCATTGTGTCCCTTATAAATGACATTGTGGGTTTCATGAGGGCATAGTCACTCTTATAGGAGCATTATTGCCAGCATTGGGCATTGTAAATGCCTTGGTGTCATTGAGCGCAATGTCATTGTCATTGGCGCATTGTGCCTTACATGGGAGCTTTGTGGCTGTCATGTGGTTAATTGTAGTTTGCATATAGATACTGAGGCCATTGTGTGTTGAATAAAGGACATTTGGGTGGTCATTGTTGCTTGGATAAGAGGTATCACCGGCATTGCTGCTGGGATAAAGTACACTGTAGCTGGCATGGGGACTTTGTGGCTGGCATAGTGGCCACTGGCAGCGTGGTTGCTGCCATTAAGGCATTTTTGTGGAGATAACGTAGATTGCGTGTGTCATGGGATCAATGGGGGTGTCATGGGGTTTTAGTGACTTAGGAGACCATGTAAATGACATGGGGCATAATGTGGCTATTATAAGAACCTTGTGGCTGGCATGGCGCATTGTAGCTGGAATAAGGTACATTGTGGGTGTTGGGAGTGCATTGTGGCTAACCTGAAAAGCATTGTGGCTTTTTTTAAGGTCTTGTAGCTGGCACGACAGGCACTACGGTTGTCATGTGGGAATTTTGGTTGGCTTAGCAGGTATTGAAGGCATGGTGATTTGCATAGGGGGCATTGATGACTTTGTGGTTATCATGTGGGGGAAATGTGGCTGGCACTGAGGACTTTGTGGCTGTCATTGGAGCCATTTAGATGTGGTGGGACAATGTAGCTGTCATAGGTGCATTTTGGCTGTCATTTAAAAATTGTGACTGTCGTGGCTTTTTGATTTAGGGTTTGCGTGGACGATGTTTCTTTTTTTACTATGAGTGGCACAGTATAGTTGATGTGTCTAATTTTCTTTGCCTCTCTAGTGATTTGGCCACAAGTTGCAAGTCAGCATCTAGCTATTTTCGCTACTAGTGATATCACTTTGTGTCTTAACCTGGCGCATGTGAGGTCTTTGTTGAATGTGTGATATTCTTCATGATGACTGATAATAGCTATATTGTGTCCTCTCTAGGTCAAATTTAGGCCCATGTCATATATGAGTTGTAAATGGTCCACTGAATAGATTGTAGAATGGTTTTCTGTTTTATACAGATGTGGAGGAGAGTGCTATTTCTTCTAGACATCTGATCTTTGATGTGATTGGTGACTAATTTTGGGGTTGTGATCAGAGTTGATTATATCCTACTTATGGCTTCTAGTCAAGATGGGGTGGTTTGTGCATACTCTTGGATAGGAAGACTTGAGGTTGGATCTCTAGTTTGGCTCCTCAGAATGTATCACAGAAAGGGTTTAATTGGCCCTTAAAATATTTGGGGGTTTCATTAGAAACTAGGCACACTAATATCTCTTTACTGTTTCCAATACATCTATAGCATATACCAGGAATGTATTATCACACCTCTTTCTTGATTTTTTTTCTAGGTGTCTATTTGAAAGTGAAGAGAAGCAAGATATGGAATCCTCCAGACAGCGGCAATAGAGGAATCAAATGACTGGTAATTAATATTATTATTAATTACTGATAATTATCAGGCTAGTTTCTAGCCCTGGACTTTCAGAGGTGTGGTAATACCTTTCTGGTATATAAGGATATATGTCTAGTAGTACATATATTGGCTATAGATATTTAAGGGCATTGTAAATGCCTTTGTGTTCTACACATGGGTGCACTGCATTTACATTCCAACATACACATTCATCACCATCTCCACTTCCCCAATGGGAAATTTTTGGCTGCTATGGAGGGTATTGTGGCTGGCATAGGGTCTGTCCTCGCGGAATTGTAATTAGCATTGAAGACATTGTTGCTGTAATACGATGCAGTCCGTGATTGTTGTTGTCAGAGGACATTGTGGCTTTTATGGTAACATCGTGACTGGGAATTAGGGATAGTGTGGCTGTCATGAGGACATTGTGACTTTTTTGGAGGCATTGTGATATTTGTGTTGGGATTGTGACTGGTAAAGTGAACAATGAGGGCATTGTGACTTAGTTGGAGATGTGGTATTAAAATGGGCATTGTGTTTGGGAATGAGGTAGTTGTCATGAGAGCATTTTGTTTGTCTTGGGGCATTATTAAGAGGCAATAAGTGAATTGTGGTTGCCATGGTTGTATTCCAAATGGCTAAGAGGACATGGAGAGTAATGTGGCTGTCATTGAGGGACTTGTGGCTGGAATAAGGGTCATTGTGGATGTCATGTGGCATAGTGGCTCTCATGAGTGCATTGTTGCATGAATGGGAGCCATTGTGGCTGGTATTTGGCTATTTAGATAAGACATATAGCCGGTGTCATGTGGACATTGTAACTGTCCTCGCGGAATTGTAATTAGCATTGAAGGCATTGTTGCTGTCATTAGATGGCATTGTGACTTAGTTGGAGATGTGGTATTAAAATGGGCATTGTGTTTGGGAAAGTGGTAGTTGTCATGAAATCATTTTGTTTGTCTTGGGGCATTATGGTTCTCTTAAGAGGCAATAAGTGAATTGTGGTTGTCATGGTTGTATTCCGAATGGCTAAGGGGGCATTAAGGATAATGTGGCTGGCATTGTGGGACGGCTAAGGGGGCATTAAGGATAATGTGGCTGGCATTGTGGGACTTGTGGCTGTAATAGAGCGATCGTAGCTGGCATAAGGGACATTGTGGATGTCATGGGGGCATAGTGGCTCTTATGAGTGCATTGTTGCTTGAATGGGAGCCATTGTGGCTGGTATTTGGCTATTTGGATAAGATATATAGTGGGTGTTCTGTGGGCATTGCTTCTTGCATTGGGGGCATTGTGCGTAGAATGGGGGCAATCTAGTTGGAATAGGGCTATTAATGGCATTGTGAAAGGCATGGAGGGCATTGTGCCATTTCTTCATTTTCGTTGGCAAAAGGGGAATTGAGAACATTGTGGCTGTAATGGAGATATTGTGCCTGGGCTCAGGGACAGTGTGGCAGACATGTGGGCATAATGGCTCCAGAGGAACACTGTGGCTGGCACGTGGGCATTGCTGCCATAGGAGGAATTGTGGTTGACATTGCGACTTTGTAGTTGTCATGGGAGCATTGAGGTATGCAAAAAAGGCATGCAGGCCATTGTGGCTGATATGGAGTGAAATGTGGCGTTTGTGGCGGCATTGATGCTGGCATAGATAGAATTGAGGGCTTTCTGGTTGTTCGATAAATTTGTAATTGGCACCTAGGGCATTGTGGATCGCATATGAGTAATTTGGGGATAGTGGCTGTCATGGGGGGCATTGTGGATTTTAGGTAAGCATTGTGTCTGGTAAAGTGGACAATGAGGACATAGTCGTTGTCATGGGGCATTTTAGTTGTCCTGGTTCTATTGATGTTGGCTTAGGGAGCATTGAGGACAATATGGCTGGCATTGAGAGCATTAGATTATCATGGAGCATAGTGGCTGGGATAAGGGACACTGTGGACCTTGCAGATGTCATGGCTGCATTTTGACTGGGAAATGGGACATTGTTGATTTCATGGGGGCAATTTAGCTGGCATTTAGAGCACTGTGGCTGGCATGGAGGACAATTTACGATCATGGGGGCATTGGGGCTGGCATAAGAGGCATTGGCAGCACTGTGTCTGCGCTAAAGTACATTGTGGCTCGCATAGTGGCATTGTGGCTCCTGGCATAATGACTGTCATGGGGCATTGTAGTTGTCATAGGGCTATTGAAGCCATTGTGGCTGTCATGCTTGTATTGCAGTTAACTTAGGCGGCATTGAGAGCAATGTGGTTTGGATAAGGGGCATTGTGAAAGGAATAAGGGACACTGGACTTTGTATCAGTCATGGGGACATTTTAGCTGCCATATGGGATATTGGTTAGAAGCATTATAGCTGTCACGTGGTATTGGATGTAATGGGGGCTTTGTGGTTGGTTGGCATTGTGGCTGGCAGGGAGGAAGTTGTGGCTAACATTGAGGATATTATGACTGGGATATGGGACATAGCGAGTGTCATGAGGATATTGTGGCTTGCAGGTGTCATTATGGCTGGCACGGGGACTTGTGTCTGTCATGTCTTGGTTAGCAAAGGGGAAAGTGAGTTCTTTGTGGCTTTAATAAAGGCATAGTGGCTTGCAAAGAAGCATTGACATTTGGTGGTTTCCATTTTGGCCTTCGGGCTGGCATAAGGGGCATTGACAGCATTGTTGCATGGATAAAAGTACATTGCGGTCGCATGATTGTTGATTTTCTGGTGGTCTTTGTGGCTGTCATGGAGGGCATTTGACTGTCATAGTGGCATTGTGTCCCTTATAAATGACATTGTGGGTTTCATGAGGGCATAGTCACTCTTATAGGAGCATTATTGCCAGCATTGGGCATTGTAAATGCCTTGGTGTCATTGAGCGCAATGTCATTGGCGCATTGTGCCTTACATGGGAGCTTTGTGGCTGTCATGTGGTTAATTGTAGTTTGCATATAGATACTGAGGCCATTGTGTGTTGAATAAAGGACATTTGGGTGGTCATTGTTGCTTGGATAAGAGGTATCACCGGCATTGCTGCTGGGATAAAGTACACTGTAGCTGGCATGGGGACTTTGTGGCTGGCATAGTGGCCACTGTAAATTCACTGTATAGTTTGATAAAAAATCAGATTGTGCTCCCACAATATGAAAAAATTAATTATAAGGTTCACTGAAGTGACAACTGAGTAAAATATACCTTTTAATAGTAACTTGTTTTAAAAACAGGGGTAACACACCACTGTGACATAAGCCCCACCGTGAAAATTAAAAAATGTATTAAACAAAAAACACTGAGTCATTATGATACATATATCTCAGTGTTTATAACGATATTTGTCTAGAATCAGCATATAACCAGGGCACAACAGTAGTACAATCCCCAAAATAAAGCACAGGTGCCCGAAAAAATCGGATCTCCTAGCGCTGGGTGTAACACAATATGACTGTCCCCAATGCAGACATTCCATAAACAATAGACGACCCTACGCGTTTCAGATACTCATCCTCAGGGGTCCGTATCTTGGTAACTCTGGCCTCATCACCAGCGATAGTAATGTTCAACAGCAGATATTCTGCTGTGCGTCACGGGAAGATGCACGTATCGATGTCAACGGCATACTTCATTGCAGGCGCTGGGTTACTATAAACGCCTAAACTCCACCCCTCGTATTGGCGGCAACACATGAACTGACCAATCACAGCACCCTCTCGATTCGTGACACCTGCCCATGTGACCCCCCGCCATCAGCTGACAACCAGGGGTCATCATCGGCCGCATCATACCGAACGCGCAGGCGCAGTAGAAGCCAAGGACGTGTCGCCCGGACTGCCAAACACGAGGAAGGTAAGCGCTACACGATAATGTATTATAAGTATATCTTGCGGGACAGTTAAACACCGCAAGTGGACTACCTCACAAAGCAACTCCAGAGTAAATAAACACATGTAAGGTGGACAAGATTACTAAGTCCCTCATATTAAGAAAAACTGACAAACGATCTCTTTAAGTGTCGGCTGACCAAAAAATAGTACATAATGCAGATAAAGACTCACCCACCCTAAAGGCAACCCAAGTAGAGGTAAGCCACCTACAGGGGAATGGTATCGCATATTAGATAAAACATGTATAGTTAGTCTGCTCATTTAGACCAGCTGGTTGTAGACATTCCAGTCTATGGATCCATTGTGCTTCTTTACGTAAAATCAGGTTGTCCCAGTCCCCTCCTCTTTTAGGGGGTCTAACAAGTTCAATTGCTTGAAACTTTAAACATGCTGCCTGGCCTTGATGTTTAGCATGCACGTGCTTAGATATTGGGGTGTCCCTAACATGGATAATATCTCCAACATGCTCCCTAATACGACGACGAAATTGTCGTGCTGTTTTACCCACATAATTTAGGGGGCATGGGCATGTAATTAGGTAAACCACTCCCGCTGTCTTACAATTGACATAATCCCGAATATTGTATTTTTTCTGTGTAACGACACTGGTAAAGCTATTCCCTTTGAAAATGAAATCACAGGCTTTACAGCTACCACATCTGAAAGTGCCTGGTATTTGTCTATCCAGCCCCGTACCCCTAGGTGAAATGGGGTCAAAACAGCTGTGCATGACTCTGTCCCTAATGTTTTTCCCTCTCCGATACGTGACAGACGGCCTCTGTGTGATCTGATCTGCTAAATCTACATCCGAACTGAGAATACGCCAATACCTATTCAGTATCTGCATAATATCATTTTGTTTTGAATCATAGGTGCCTATGAGTCTCGTAACCTGTTCTTCTTTCCATTTTTTAGGGACCAGGAGACATTGCCTATCTGCATCCCTTGCTCCCTCATAGGCCTTCCTAATAACACTCTTGGGGAAGCCTCTATCCTTCAATCTTGTTTTGAGTTCCTGGGCCTGGAACTCAAAATCACCCATAGAGCTACAATTCCTGCGTACTCTCATAAATTGGCCTTTCGGAATGCCACGTTTGAGGGAATAAGGATGACAGCTATTCCATTGCAAAAAACTATTAGTTGCTGTTTCTTTCCGATGTACCTTAGTGCGGATAGTGCCTTCTTCTGTTTTTGTGATTTTCAAATCTAGGAAAGACAATTCTTTCTCACTGATCTCACATGTGAACTTTAGTCCTACATCATTCTTGTTGAGGGCTGCTACAAAACTATGGAACTCATCCGCTGTAGAGTTCCAGAGAATCAGCACGTCATCAATATATCTAATCCATAATCCAACGGATGAAGTCCATTTGACAAATTTGTCCCCAAAGACAATTGTCTCCTCCCACCAGCCAAGAAATAAATTTGCATAGGTGGGAGCAGCAGGACTCCCCATTGCAGTACCACATTGCTGATGAAAGATTTTGTCTTCAAAAATAAATATATTTTTTTCAAGAACAAACTGTAATAACTGCAAGACAAATTGGTTATGGGCTGCAAACTGAGTGCCTCTTGATCCCAGATAATACTCGATCGCTTTATAACCACATTTGTGAGGTATGGATGAATACAACGCCTCAACATCCAGACTAGCCAGGATTGTATCCTTCTCCAGAGAAATACCGTCAATCTGTTTCAAGACATCCATAGTGTCACGTACATATGATGTGAGACTCAAGACAAAAGGGCGCAACACCTGATCAACATATGTACTCACATTTTGAGTTAGATTATTAATGCCTGAAACAATGGGTCTGCCACGTAAGGGAGGATACCCTTTGTGGATTTTGGGCAGGCTATAAAAACACGCCATAACAGGAAATTGTGGGTACAGGAACCCAAACTCAGCTGCACTAATCAAAGATCTGCTCTTTGCATCACTCAGAATGCTCAGCAACTCTTTCTTGAATAGTGCTGTAGGGTTATCCTTTAAAATGGTGTAACAGTCATGGTTAAATAAAATGTCCTCACACATTCTTTTATAATCATCCCTACTCATGACCACAATATTCCCACCTTTATCAGATGCCTTTAGAACAATGTTCTGTTTTTTCTCTAGAGTGGTCAGAGCTAATCGTTCGGACCAAGACAAGTTGTTGTCCATGCCCCTGCTGTCCTGACTAAGATTTTTAATCTCATCTCCCACCATCTCCACAAATAAATCCACATTGGTAAAGTCTCCTATAGGTGGCAGCTTCCTACTCTTCATTTTTAGGTTGGTGAAAGGACCTAAGCCTGGAGCTCTTCCAGATTCCTCAAATAACCCCTCCAAGGCTACAAGGCCTTCCATATCAGACTCTTCTAACCCTAGTTCCATACATTTTTTCCTATTATGGTGTTTGAAAAATTTGATCCATTTGAGTTTACGAGCAAATAAATTAAGATCCTTTATCCATGAAAATGAGTCAAATTTAACTGTAGGGACAAAGGAAAGTCCCTTTTCTAATAATGAAGGAATAAAAGCAAAAAACGGGTATCTTCCATGCGCTACTGATCGAGGTAGTCATCCATACCATCCAATATGTGCAAAGTCGGAGATTTGTCCGTGGAAAAAGAGTTTATTAAATATAACACGACTGTTTGACAAAGAACAGTTTCAAAACCGGACCGGTTTCTTCCTCAGGTAACAATACAGATACGTAACAGGGTGGAGTGTCGGTTAAATAACCGATTAAAAGGTCAAGTGAGGACAAGAACTACCGGGTCGGGTACATAGATTAAACAGAGTTGCATATCAAATAATACATATTATTACAAAACAATTTAAAATAAGTAGAACGATTAAAAATGTGAGTTTGTGTAATGATTAAAAACATAGTTACTTTTCATATTTTATAAAAGGGAAATATCTGATCATTATATAAAAACACTAAACAAAATAAAATCTATATGCACATAGATATATAAAAAAGTCATATACACATGTATTTTATCGGACAAATACCACTATGTAAAAGCTTTGATAATCAAAAGGTCTAAGTTTAAAAAGCAAATTTATTTAAATGGGGGGATAGATGTAAAAAGAATTTATTTTAAAAAATATCATAGTATTCTTAACCCTTAAAGTGATTACCGTAAAAGATATGTTAGCATATGAATGGAGTATCATTCTCTTTATAGTTGTTTCTAAAGGCCTTTTTTATATATATGTTTATTTCTATTTTTATATTTAACCATAAAGATTCATAGGTTTTAAGCCATAATATTTTTTCTGCGGATTCTGTATATATACAAGATTCATATTTCCTTATTGCTCTATAGTTATGTCATTTCCATAGAAAAGTACTGATTTTTTATTTAATATTTTTTATTTTTTACTGGACATTAATGTTCTTTTTTGAAAAACAGAGTCATAGTTTTTATTATTTAGAAAAATTATGTGTCTATACATTTTTTTCCCTCTTTTTCTTTATAGGTATGGTCTTTGCCGATTCCTATATAGTGATATATATAGTCACCTATAACGAAAATCTTAGTGTTCTTTGTGTCATTGACCTGATCAAAAATAAATTCGTTTTGTTAAATTATAATCTCACTAATTTCATTTAGACCTTCAGGTTTTAAGGTCTTCAGTTTATAAATCCAATAGATTTCCCTCTTGCATAGTGCATCATATCTATCCACTCGGTTTACATTTATATGTTCAATAGGTGTAATATTGAAACACTTGAAGTCACTATTATGAGATAGGGTACAGTGTTTAGAGATACTGTGCAGGAGAAATTTTTGCTTACAATTAGAGCGGTGTTTATTTAGTCGGCAATGTAAGGGTTGAGTGGTTCTTCCCACATATTGAAGACCGCAAATACAATCAATGAGATAGATAACATAGCTTGATAGGCAATTTAGCTGTATTTCAATTTGATATATCTTTTTTGTTTGATTTGATATAAAGGTATCTGAAATATGTATACTAGAACAGCATAAACATCTTTTTTTCTTACATTGAAAACTCCCCTTTGTATGTAGACACGGAATCAGAGTATTTTGTTGCAACTTCTTTTGTTTTCCATCAAAAACAATACGGCTCGGTGCCAGAAAATTCTTCATCGTTTTTGCTCTTTTAAAAGTTATTTTTGGTTTTATTGGCAGGTTATTTTTTAAAAACGGGTCAGTATGTAAAATGTGCCAATGTTTATTCATAATATTTTTTATATTTCTGTGTGCTGCATTATATTTAGTTATAAAATTAAGGGAAAAGGCGTTCGTTTGTAGTTTCTCCTTTACTTTTTTTGTGTCTGTCTTATCCCCTATTTCATTTTCATTCGATGGTATGTTTTTAAGGGGTAGGCAATCCTCTTGACTTAGGGTTACTGTTTTTTTATATGCATCCCTAAGTAGTGTCTGTGGGTAATTCTTTTCTTTAAATCTTTTTTGCAAAATACGGCTCTGCTCGTTAAAATCTTTATCCAATGTACAGTTCTTTCGAATTCTTTTATATTGGCTATACGGAATGTTTTTTAACCACTTATGGTAATGGCTGCTATTATAATCTAGGTAGCTGTTACTATCCACTTTTTTAAAATGTGTACGGGTGATGATTTTGTTTGTAGTTTTTACAACCGTAAGATCCAGAAAATCTATTTCAATTGATTGAATATTAAAAGTGAAATTTATCCCCCAAATGTTGTTATTTAGAGATTGACAAAATTTTGTCGCTGTCGTAGCATCACCTTCCCAAATAAGGAACAGATCATCTATATATCTTCTGAATAATAAAATATTAGGGGTTGCCCATGTATGTTGCCAGATATGTTCTTCCTCAAACATTCCCATAAATATGTTTGCATAGCTAGGAGCTACCCGTGTCCCCATAGCTGTGCCTTTTACTTGGTGATATAGTTTCTGATTGAATAAAAAAATGTTATTCTTGAGGATAAATTCCATGCAATTGCAAAGAAAATTAGTTTGTATAGGTGGAAGATCCATATCTCTCTCCAATCTTATTTTCAATTTTTCTAAACCCAATGTATGTTCAATATTGCTATAGAGAGCAGTCACATCTAGAGTAATAAATAGTAGATTTTCTCTCAGTGAAATTTTCTTTAGGTCTCCTATTAGCTGTGTTGAATCTTTTAAAAAACTTGGAAACTCCATCACATATTTCTGTAACATTATATCCAGATAATGAGAAAGGTGACAGGTAGGCGATTGCATGCCTGATATAATTGGTCTCCCTGGGTTCTTGTGGATTTTAGGTAAGTGGTAAAAAAAGGGCATATTAATATTTTCTGGAATCAAATAGTTTTTCTCTTTTTTATTTAGAATATTATCAGAAAAGGCTTGATTAACCATATTTTTGAGGTTCTCCATAATTGTCGATAATGGGTTATCTGCTAAATTCTTGTAATAATTCTCGTCTGATAAAATTTTCAAAGCTTCTGCGTGATAATCTGTAATATTTTGTATAACTGTCCCCCCGCCCTTGTCTGCTGATCTTATAACTATTTGATCATTATTTTTCAAATTTTTTAGAGCTATTTTTTCTTTATGGGTTAAGTTGTTTTTACCTCGAATTTTATATGAGTCTAGATCCTCTAAATCTTTGAGGACTAGATGATGAAAGGTATTAATAAAATTTCCCTGGTTCCCCACAGGATAAAATTTCGATGCCGGTTTTAGATCTGTATGTCTAATAGAGTCCAATGTTTCTAGATTTGAAGTTATGTTTGTATTATTCACATTATCAGGACTGATAGACTTATTTTTTGTAGCTATGACCTCAAAATGTCTATGTAATGTTAATTTTCTCGTAAACCTGTGTAAATCTAAAAATAGTTCGAAACCATTGGTACTGGCAGTGGGGCAGAAGGCTAACCCTTTGTTTAAAAGTGATATTTCCGAATTGTTTAAAATATGGTTTGAGAGATTAAAAATAGAGGTTTGTTGTATGGGGGGGGGGAGGCTTATTCTTTTTTTCTTTTTGCCTCCTCTGGTTCCTCTATATCGTATTTTCTTTTTTTGGGGTGAAAGAATTGAGTAATTGTTGTTTTTGGTAACTTGAATGGAGGAATTGTATCTAAAAAAAGAGGGGAGGTGTGGGAACTGGAGGGTATGGGTTCATCTAATTGGGTTGAAAATGCAGAGGCTAAAAATGGAACTGACATATTTGACCCAGCTCTCGTATTGTCGATGGTATTTGTTCTCATAGGGAGAAGACAATCGACAGAGCCTGATGGTGCCAACTCAGGAGGGGGTGATAGGGTAATCGGTGAGTGGGAAAAGGAGGAGTCTAATTTAGTTCTAGTAGGAGAATTATCAGGTGAATTATGGACTGTAAAAATAGACATATCAATTAATAAATTTCTAGTCGGTGAATTCTGAACTTCCAATGGGTCAGAAAGGGTAATGTGAGTTAGGTTGGAATTTTTCTTGTTTTTTTCTCCAAGTGGAGGTTTGTAATTCGGTGTATTCCTATGATTTACTTTATTGTATTTACTATTTAAAAACATTCTACGGGATTGACTGATCTCAAATCTTTTGTCTAATTCTATTTTTTTATTGTCTGATTGAAAAGGAGTAATAGTTGGTTGCAGAAGATTATTGGTTGTATGTATTCGTTCGGGACGGGTATGTTGAAAAGATTGTTTAGTCCAAGATCTAATTTGATTAGTTTGATAATCTATTCTGTCTCTAATGACAGAATAGATTATCAAACTAATCAAATTAGATCTTGGACTAAACAATCTTTTCAACATACCCGTCCCGAACGAATACATACAACCAATAATCTTCTGCAACCAACTATTACTCCTTTTCAATCAGACAATAAAAAAATAGAATTAGACAAAAGATTTGAGATCAGTCAATCCCGTAGAATGTTTTTAAATAGTAAATACAATAAAGTAAATCATAGGAATACACCGAATTACAAACCTCCACTTGGAGAAAAAAACAAGAAAAATTCCAACCTAACTCACATTACCCTTTCTGACCCATTGGAAGTTCAGAATTCACCGACTAGAAATTTATTAATTGATATGTCTATTTTTACAGTCCATAATTCACCTGATAATTCTCCTACTAGAACTAAATTAGACTCCTCCTTTTCCCACTCACCGATTACCCTATCACCCCCTCCTGAGTTGGCACCATCAGGCTCTGTCGATTGTCTTCTCCCTATGAGAACAAATACCATCGACAATACGAGAGCTGGGTCAAATATGTCAGTTCCATTTTTAGCCTCTGCATTTTCAACCCAATTAGATGAACCCATACCCTCCAGTTCCCACACCTCCCCTCTTTTTTTAGATACAATTCCTCCATTCAAGTTACCAAAAACAACAATTACTCAATTCTTTCACCCCAAAAAAAGAAAATACGATATAGAGGAACCAGAGGAGGCAAAAAGAAAAAAAGAATAAGCCTCCCCCCCCCCATACAACAAACCTCTATTTTTAATCTCTCAAACCATATTTTAAACAATTCGGAAATATCACTTTTAAACAAAGGGTTAGCCTTCTGCCCCACTGCCAGTACCAATGGTTTCGAACTATTTTTAGATTTACACAGGTTTACGAGAAAATTAACATTACATAGACATTTTGAGGTCATAGCTACAAAAAATAAGTCTATCAGTCCTGATAATGTGAATAATACAAACATAACTTCAAATCTAGAAACATTGGACTCTATTAGACATACAGATCTAAAACCGGCATCGAAATTTTATCCTGTGGGGAACCAGGGAAATTTTATTAATACCTTTCATCATCTAGTCCTCAAAGATTTAGAGGATCTAGACTCATATAAAATTCGAGGTAAAAACAACTTAACCCATAAAGAAAAAATAGCTCTAAAAAATTTGAAAAATAATGATCAAATAGTTATAAGATCAGCAGACAAGGGCGGGGGGACAGTTATACAAAATATTACAGATTATCACGCAGAAGCTTTGAAAATTTTATCAGACGAGAATTATTACAAGAATTTAGCAGATAACCCATTATCGACAATTATGGAGAACCTCAAAAATATGGTTAATCAAGCCTTTTCTGATAATATTCTAAATAAAAAAGAGAAAAACTATTTGATTCCAGAAAATATTAATATGCCCTTTTTTTACCACTTACCTAAAATCCACAAGAATCCAGTCAACCCCCCAGGGAGACCAATTATATCAGGCATGCAATCGCCTACCTGTCACCTTTCTCATTATCTGGATATAATGTTACAGAAATATGTGATGGAGTTTCCAAGTTTTTTAAAAGATTCAACACAGCTAATAGGAGACCTAAAGAAAATTTCACTGAGAGAAAATCTACTATTTATTACTCTAGATGTGACTGCTCTCTATAGCAATATTGAACATACATTGGGTTTAGAAAAATTGAAAATAAGATTGGAGAGAGATATGGATCTTCCACCTATACAAACTAATTTTCTTTGCAATTGCATGGAATTTATCCTCAAGAATAACATTTTTTTATTCAATCAGAAACTATATCACCAAGTAAAAGGCACAGCTATGGGGACACGGGTAGCTCCTAGCTATGCAAACATATTTATGGGAATGTTTGAGGAAGAACATATCTGGCAACATACATGGGCAACCCCTAATATTTTATTATTCAGAAGATATATAGATGATCTGTTCCTTATTTGGGAAGGTGATGCTACGACAGCGACAAAATTTTGTCAATCTCTAAATAACAACATTTGGGGGATAAATTTCACTTTTAATATTCAATCAATTGAAATAGATTTTCTGGATCTTACGGTTGTAAAAACTACAAACAAAATCATCACCCGTACACATTTTAAAAAAGTGGATAGTAACAGCTACCTAGATTATAATAGCAGCCATTACCATAAGTGGTTAAAAAACATTCCGTATAGCCAATATAAAAGAATTCGAAAGAACTGTACATTGGATAAAGATTTTAACGAGCAGAGCCGTATTTTGCAAAAAAGATTTAAAGAAAAGAATTACCCACAGACACTACTTAGGGATGCATATAAAAAAACAGTAACCCTAAGTCAAGAGGATTGCCTACCCCTTAAAAACATACCATCGAATGAAAATGAAATAGGGGATAAGACAGACACAAAAAAAGTAAAGGAGAAACTACAAACGAACGCCTTTTCCCTTAATTTTATAACTAAATATAATGCAGCACACAGAAATATAAAAAATATTATGAATAAACATTGGCACATTTTACATACTGACCCGTTTTTAAAAAATAACCTGCCAATAAAACCAAAAATAACTTTTAAAAGAGCAAAAACGATGAAGAATTTTCTGGCACCGAGCCGTATTGTTTTTGATGGAAAACAAAAGAAGTTGCAACAAAATACTCTGATTCCGTGTCTACATACAAAGGGGAGTTTTCAATGTAAGAAAAAAAGATGTTTATGCTGTTCTAGTATACATATTTCAGATACCTTTATATCAAATCAAACAAAAAAGATATATCAAATTGAAATACAGCTAAATTGCCTATCAAGCTATGTTATCTATCTCATTGATTGTATTTGCGGTCTTCAATATGTGGGAAGAACCACTCAACCCTTACATTGCCGACTAAATAAACACCGCTCTAATTGTAAGCAAAAATTTCTCCTGCACAGTATCTCTAAACACTGTACCCTATCTCATAATAGTGACTTCAAGTGTTTCAATATTACACCTATTGAACATATAAATGTAAACCGAGTGGATAGATATGATGCACTATGCAAGAGGGAAATCTATTGGATTTATAAACTGAAGACCTTAAAACCTGAAGGTCTAAATGAAATTAGTGAGATTATAATTTAACAAAACGAATTTATTTTTGATCAGGTCAATGACACAAAGAACACTAAGATTTTCGTTATAGGTGACTATATATATCACTATATAGGAATCGGCAAAGACCATACCTATAAAGAAAAAGAGGGAAAAAAATGCATAGACACATAATTTTTCTAAATAATAAAAACTATGACTCTGTTTTTCAAAAAAGAACATTAATGTCCAGTAAAAAATAAAAAATATTAAATAAAAAATCAGTACTTTTCTATGGAAATGACATAACTATAGAGCAATAAGGAAATATGAATCTTGTATATATACAGAATCCGCAGAAAAAATATTATGGCTTAAAACCTATGAATCTTTATGGTTAAATATAAAAATAGAAATAAACATATATATAAAAAAGGCCTTTAGAAACAACTATAAAGAGAATGATACTCCATTCATATGCTAACATATCTTTTACGGTAATCACTTTAAGGGTTAAGAATACTATGATATTTTTTAAAATAAATTCTTTTTACATCTATCCCCCCATTTAAATAAATTTGCTTTTTAAACTTAGACCTTTTGATTATCAAAGCTTTTACATAGTGGTATTTGTCCGATAAAATACATGTGTATATGACTTTTTTATATATCTATGTGCATATAGATTTTATTTTGTTTAGTGTTTTTATATAATGATCAGATATTTCCCTTTTATAAAATATGAAAAGTAACTATGTTTTTAATCATTACACAAACTCACATTTTTAATCGTTCTACTTATTTTAAATTGTTTTGTAATAATATGTATTATTTGATATGCAACTCTGTTTAATCTATGTACCCGACCCGGTAGTTCTTGTCCTCACTTGACCTTTTAATCGGTTATTTAACCGACACTCCACCCTGTTACGTATCTGTATTGTTACCTGAGGAAGAAACCGGTCCGGTTTTGAAACTGTTCTTTGTCAAACAGTCGTGTTATATTTAATAAACTCTTTTTCCACGGACAAATCTCCGACTTTGCACATATTGGATGGTATGGATGACTACCTCGATCAGTAGCGCATGGAAGATACCCGTTTTTTGCTTTTATTCCTTCATTTCCTTATTGAGACTTCATAGTCTAAGTTCTCAAATCGGGTCCTATGCTGCAAATCTGATCCTGACACCTGCATTGTGAAGTTGCCCACATCGTGGAGGCTATCGTTTTTTGGAATCGGTTATACTGGATGTTATGCTCCCAGCATAACTGCACCAGGTGAGCCATTTTCAGCCTTTGTTCACACGCTGCTTACCACAGTGTCATGCACTATTGTGCGCTTTGTGTTTTTTCTATCTCCTTCTCCTTTTCTAATAATGTATTCTCTGATGCACTCAAATTATATTCAGATAGGTTAATAATCTGTAGCCTATCCATATTGTTTCCCTTCACTAATCCTTTTGTCCCCTCAGCATATAGCGGGAAATGGGAGGATTGTTGGCTAAAAAATTATTGCCACTGTTAGAAGAGGCTCTACCACGGCCTCTATTTCTACCTCTTGCTCCTCCCCTAAATTTTTGTTTCCCACCGCTACCACCAAAAAATGGGCCCACTCTTTCAGAGTCTGTTGTTTCACTCTCTGATGTGGAAGGGTCAGATTCCCTCGGCCCCCTATTGGTCTGTTGATATTGCTGTTGTTGTGTATTAACAAAATCGTACGCTTTTTTCTCCCTAAATTCCTGTAGATCTCTCTGGAATTGGAAGTGTTTACGTTCCTTTAGATGATTAGTGAACCTTTCTAAAGTTTGTTGGAGGACTTTGTCCCTTTTATCAAAACCAGGGGTATCTACCAGGGATTTAGCTGCCTCAATCTCTTTTTTAAGCTCAGCACTAATAGAGTCAAACTGGACTTTTTCTTCCTCTACCAAAATCTGCATCAGCCTAAGTGAACTCCCTGTGATCTCCTGTTCCCACCTTTCTTTTATATTAGCGGTTTTTAATCTTGATGCTGGGACAATGGGGACCCTGAGGCCTCTGGGAACTATCTTGTTCTTTAAATAATTTTCCAGACTCTGGATCTCCCACCAACTTCTAGTATAGTCTTTATGCAATCTATTAAGGTTTTTGAAGGTAGATTTAAGAGATGCACCCTGAACTGTATACACCAGTTCACATTCAGAAAAGACACTTTTAGCCTCACTCATCCACCCTTCTGTGTTTAAATCAGAGAGTGCAAAGGCTGCCATACCCAGATATAATGAAAATAATTAACTGTATGGACTAAATGTAAATTCACTGTATAGTTTGATAAAAAATCTGATTGTGCTCCCACAATATGAAAAAATTAATTATAAGGTTCACTGAAGTGACAACTGAGTAAAATATACCTTTTAATAGTAACTTGTTTTAAAAACAGGGGTAACACCCCAATACGAGGGGTGGAGTTTAGGCGTTTATAGTAACCCAGCGCCTGCAATGAAGTATGCCGTTGACATCGATACGTGCATCTTCCCGTGACGCACAGCAGAATATCTGCTGTTGAACATTACTATCGCTGGTGATGAGGCCAGAGTTACCAAGATACGGACCCCTGAGGATGAGTATCTGAAACGCGTAGGGTCGTCTATTGTTTATGGAATGTCTGCATTGGGGACAGTCATATTGTGTTACACCCAGCGCTAGGAGATCCGATTTTTTCGGGCACCTGTGCTTTATTTTGGGGATTGTACTACTGTTGTGCCCTGGTTATATGCTGATTCTAGACAAATATCGTTATAAACACTGAGATATATGTATCATAATGACTCAGTGTTTTTTGTTTAATACATTTTTTAATTTTCACGGTGGGGCTTATGTCACAGTGGTGTGTTACCCCTGTTTTTAAAACAAGTTACTATTAAAAGGTATATTTTACTCAGTTGTCACTTCAGTGAACCTCATAGTGGCCACTGGCAGCGTGGTTGCTGCCATTAAGGCATTTTTGTGGAGATAACGTAGATTGCGTGTGTCATGGGATCAATGGGGGTGTCATGGGGCTTTAGTGACTTAGGAGACCATGTAAATGACATGGGGCATAATGTGGCTATTATAAGAACCTTGTGGCTGGCATGGCGCATTGTAGCTGGAATAAGGTACATTGTGGGTGTTGTGAGTGCATTGTGGCTAACCTGAAAAGCATTGTGGCTTTTTTTAAGGTCTTGTAGCTGGCACGACAGGCACTACGGTTGTCATGTGGGAATTTTGGTTGGCTTAGCAGGTATTGAAGGCATGGTGATTTGCATAGGGGGCATTGATGACTTTGTGGTTATCATGTGAGGGAAATGTGGCAGGCACTGAGGACTTTGTGGCTGTCATTGGAGCCATTTAGATGTGGTGGGACAATGTAGCTGTCATAGGTGCATTTTGGCTGTCATTTGAAAATTGTGACTGTCGTGGCTTTTTGATTTAGGGTTTGCGTGGACGATGTTTCTTTTTTTACTATGAGTGGCACAGTATAGTTGATGTGTCTAATTTTCTTTGCCTCTCTAGTGATTTGGCCACAATTTGCAAGTCAGCATCTATCTATTTTCGCTACTAGTGATATCACTTTGTGTCTTAACCTGGCGCATGTGAGGTCTTTGTTGAATTTGAGATATTCTTCATGATGACTGATAATAGCTATATTGTGTCCTCTCTAGGTCAAATTTAGGCCCATGTCATATATGAGTTGTAAATGGTCCACTGAATAGATTGTAGAATGGTTTTCTGTTTTATACAGATGTGGAGGAGAGTGCTATTTCTTCTAGACATCTGATCTTTGATGTGATTGGTGACTAATTTTGGGGTTGTGATCAGAGTTGATTATATCCTACTTATAGCTTCTAGTCAAGATGGGGTGGTTTGTGCATACTCTTGGATAGGAAGACTTGAGGTTGGATCTCTAATTTGGCTCCTCAGAATGTATCACAGAAAGGGTTTAATTGGCCCTTAAAATATTTGGGGGTTTCATTAGAAACTAGGCACACTAAAATCTCTTTACTGTTTCCAATACATCTATAGCATATACCAGGAATGTATTGTCACACCTCTTTCTTGATTTTTTTTTCTAGGTGTCTATTTGAAAGTGAAGAGAAGCAAGATATGGAATCCTCCAGACAGCGGCAATAGAGGAATCAAATGACTGGTAATTAATATTATTATTAATTACTGATAATTATCAGGCTAGTTTCTAGCTCTGGACTTTCAGAGGTGTGGTAATACCTTCCCGGTATATAAGGATATATGTCTAGTAGTACATATATTGGCTATAGATATTTAAGGGCATTGTAAATGCCTTTGTGTTCTACACATGGGTGCACTGCATTTACATTCCAACATACACATTCATCACCATCTCCACTTCCCCAATGGGAAATTTTTGGCTGGTATGGAGGGTATTGTGGCTGGCATAGGGAGAATTGAGGGCATAGGGTCTGTCCTCGCGGAATTGTAATTAGCATTGAAGACATTGTTGCTGTAATACGATGCATTCCGTGATTGTTGTTGTCAGAGGACATTGTGGCTTTTATGGTAACATCGTGACTGGGAATTAGGGATAGTGTGGCTGTCATGAGGACATTGTGACTTTTTTGGAGGCATTGTGATATTTGTGTTGGGATTGTGACTAGTAAAGTGAACAATGAGGGCATTGTGTTTGGGAATGTGGTAGTTGTCATGAGAGCATTTTGTTTGTCTTGGGGCATTATTAAGAGGCATTAAGTGAATTGTGGTTGCCATGGTTGTATTCCGAATGGCTAAGAGGGCATGGAGAGTAATGTGGCTGTCATTGAGGGACTTGTGGCTGTAATAGAGATATTGTGGCTGGGATAAGGGACATTGTGGATGTCATGTGGCATAGTGGCTCTCATGAGTGCATTGTTGCATGAATGGGAGCCATTGTGGCTGGTATTTGGCTATTTGGAAAATACATATAGCCGGTTTTATGTGGACATTGTAACTGTCCTCGCGGAATTGTTATTAGCATTGAAGGCATTGTTACTGTCATTAGATGGCATTGTGACTTAGTTGGAGATGTGGTATTAAAATGAGCATTATGTTTGGGAATGTGGTAGTTGTCATGAGAGCATTTTGTTTGTCTTGGGGCATTATTAAGAGGCAATAATTGAATTGTGGTTGCCATGGTTGTATTCCGAATGGCTAAGAGGGCATGAAGAGTAATGTGGCTGGGATAAGGGACATTGTGGATGTCATGTGGCATAGTGGCTCTCATGAGTGCATTGTTACATGAATGGGAGCCATTTTGGCTGGTATTTGGCTATTTGGATAAGACATATAGCCGGTGTCATGTGGACATTGTAACTGTCCTCGCGGAATTGTAATTAGCATTGAAGGCATTGTTGCTGTCATTAGATTGCATTGTGACTTAGTTGGAGATGTGGTATTAAAATGGGCATTGTGTTTGGGAAAGTGGTAGTTGTCATGAAATCATTTTGTTTGTCTTGGGGCATTATGGTTCTCTTAAGAGGCAATAAGTGAATTGTGGTTGTCATGGTTGTATTCCGAATGGCTAAGGGGGCATTAAGGATAATGTGGCTGGCATTGTGGGACGGCTAAGGGGGCATTAAGGATAATGTGGCTGGCATTGTGGGACTTGTGGCTGTAATAGAGCTATCGTAGCTGGGATAAGGGACATTGTGGATGTCATGGGGGCATAGTGGCTCTTATGAGTGCATTGTTGCGTGAATGGGAGCCATTGTGGCTGGTATTTGGCTATTTGGATATGATATATAGTGGGTGTTCTGTGGGCATTGCTTCTTGCATTGGGGGCATTGTGCGTAGAATGGGGGCAATCTAGTTGGAATAGGGCTATTAATGGCATTGTGAAAGGCATGGAGGGCATTGTGCCATTTCTTCATTTTCGTTGGCAAAAGGGGAATTGAGAACATTGTGGCTGTAATGGAGATATTGTGCCTGGGCTCAGGGACAGTGTGGCAGACATGTGGGCATAATGGCTCCAGAGGAACACTGTGGCTGGCACGTGGGCATTGCTGCCATAGGAGGAATTGTGGTTGACATAGCGACTTTGTAGTTGTCATGGGAGCATTGAGGTATGCAAAAAAGGCATGCAGGCCATTGTGGCTGATATGGAGTGAAATGTGGCGTTTGTGGCGGCATTGATGCTGGCATAGATAGAATTGAGGTCTTTCTGGTTGTTCGATAAATTTGTAATTGGCACTTAGGGCATTGTGGCTCGCATATGAGTAATTTGGGGATAGTGGCTGTCATGGGGGGCATTGTGGATTTTAGGTAAGCATTGTGTCTGGTAAAGTGGACAATGAGGACATAGTGGTTGTCATGGGGCATTTTAGTTGTCCTGGTTCTATTGATGTTGGCTTAGGGAGCATTGAGGACAATATGGCTGGCATTGAGAGCATTAGATTATCATGGAGCATAGTGGCTGGGATAAGGGACACTGTGGACCTTGCAGATGTCATGGCTGCATTTTGACTGGGAAATGGGACATTGTTGATTTCATGGGGGCAATTTAGCTGGCATTTAGAGCACTGTGGCTGGCATGGAGGACAATTTACGATCATGGGGGCATTGGGGCTGGCATAAGAGGCATTGGCAGCACTGTGTCTGCGCTAAAGTACATTGTGGCTCGCATAGTGGCATTGTGGCTCCTGGCATAATGACTGTCATGGGGCATTGTAGTTGTCATAGGGCTATTGAAGCCATTGTGGCTGTCATGCTTGTATTGCAGTTAACTTAGGCGGCATTGAGAGCAATGTGGTTTGGATAAGGGGCATTGTGAAAGGAATAAGGGACACTGGACTTTGTATCGGTCATGGGGACATTTTAGCTGCCATATGGGATATTGGTTAGAAGCATTATAGCTGTCACGTGGTATTGGATGTAATGGCTTTGTGGTTGGTTGGCATTGTGGCTGGCAGGGAGGAAGTTGTGGCTAACATTGAGGATATTATGACTGGGATATGGGACATAGCGAGTGTCATGAGGATATTGTGGCTTGCAGGTGTCATTATGGCTGGCACGGGGACTTGTGTCTGTCATGTCTTGGTTAGCAAAGGGGAAAGTGAGTTCTTTGTGGCTTTAATAAAGGCATAGTGGCTTGCAAAGAAGCATTGACATTTGGTGGTTTCCATTTTGGCCTTCGGGCTGGCATAAGGGGCATTGACAGCATTGTTGCATGGATAAAAGTACATTGTGTTCGCATGATTGTTGATTTTCTGGTGGCTTTGTGGCTGTCATGGAGGGCATTTGACTGTCATAGTGGCATTGTGTCCCTTATAAATGACATTGTGGGTTTCATGAGGGCATAGTCACTCTTATAGGAGCATTATTGCCAGCATTGGGCATTGTAAATGCCTTGGTGTCATTGAGCGCAATGTCATTGTCTTTGGCGCATTGTGCCTTACATGGGAGCTTTGTGGCTGTCATGTGGTTAATTGTAGTTTGCATATAGATACTGAGGCCATTGTGTGTTGAATAAAGGACATTTGGGTGGTCATTGTTGCTTGGATAAGAGGTATCACCGGCATTGCTGCTGGGATAAAGTACACTGTAGCTGGCATGGGGACTTTGTGGCTGGCATAGTGGCCACTGGCAGCGTGGTTGCTGCCATTAAGGCATTTTTGTGGAGATAACGTAGATTGCGTGTGTCATGGGATCAATGGGGGTGTCATGGGGCTTTAGTGACTTAGGAGACCATGTAAATGACATGGGGCATAATGTGGCTATTATAAGAACCTTGTGGCTGGCATGGCGCATTGTAGCTGGAATAAGGTACATTGTGGGTGTTGTGAGTGCATTGTGGCTAACCTGAAAAGCATTGTGGCTTTTTTTAAGGTCTTGTAGCTGGCACGGCAGGCACTACGGTTGTCATGTGGGAATTTTGGTTGGCTTAGCAGGTATTGAAGGCATGGTGATTTGCATAGGGGGCATTGATGACTTTGTGGTTGTCATGTGCGGGAAATGTGGCTGGCACTGAGGACTTTGTGGCTGTCATTGGAGCCATTTAGATGTGGTGGGACAATGTAGCTGTCATAGGTGCATTTTGGCTGTCATTGGAAAATTGTGACTGTTGTGGCTTTTTGATTTAGGGTTTGCGTGGACGATGTTTCTTTTTTTACTATGAGTGGCACAGTATAGTTGATGTGTCTAATTTTCTTTGCCTCTCTAGTGATTTGGCCACAAGTTGCAAGTCAGCATCTAGCTATTTTCGCTACTAGTGATATCACTTTGTGTCTTAACCTGGCGCATGTGAGGTCTTTGTTGAATGTGTGATATTCTTCATGATGACTGATAATAGCTATATTGTGTCCTCTCTAGGTCACATTTAGGCCCATGTCATATATGAGTTGTAAATGGTCCACTGAATAGATTGTAGAATGGTTTTCTGTTTTATACAGATGTGGAGGAGAGTGCTATTTCTTCTAGACATCTGATCTTTGATGTGATTGGTGACTAATTTTGGGGTTGTGATCAGAGTTGATTATATCCTACTTATAGCTTCTAGTCAAGATGGGGTGGTTTGTGCATACTCTTGGATAGGAAGACTTGAGGTTGGATCTCTAATTTGGCTCCTCAGAATGTATCACAGAAAGGGTTTAATTGGCCCTTAAAATATTTGGGGGTTTCATTAGAAACTAGGCACTCTAAAATCTCTTTACTGTTTCCAATACATCTATAGCATATACCAGGAATGTATTATCACACCTCTTTCTTGATTTTTTTTTCTAGGTGTCTATTTGAAAGTGAAGAGAAGCAAGATATGGAATCCTCCAGACAGCGGCAATAGAGGAATCAAATGACTGGTAATTAATATTATTATTAATTACTGATAATTATCAGGCTAGTTTCTAGCTCTGGACTTTCAGAGGTGTGGTAATACCTTCCCGGTATATAAGGATATATGTCTAGTAGTACATATATTGGCTATAGATATTTAAGGGCATTGTAAATGCCTTTGTGTTCTACACATGGGTGCACTGCATTTACATTCCAACATACACATTCATCACCATCTCCACTTCCCCAATGGGAAATTTTTGGCTGGTATGGAGGGTATTGTGGCTGGCATAGGGAGAATTGAGGGCATAGGGTCTGTCCTCGCGGAATTGTAATTAGCATTGAAGACATTGTTGCTGTAATACGATGCATTCCGTGATTGTTGTTGTCAGAGGACATTGTGGCTTTTATGGTAACATCGTGACTGGGAATTAGGGATAGTGTGGCTGTCATGAGGACATTGTGACTTTTTTGGAGGCATTGTGATATTTGTGTTGGGATTGTGACTGGTAAAGTGAACAATGAGGGCATTGTGACTTAGTTGGAGATGTGGTATTAAAATGGGCATTGTGTTTGGGAATGTGGTAGTTGTCATGAGAGCATTTTGTTTGTCTTGGGGCATTATTAAGAGGCAATAAGTGAATTGTGGTTGCCATGGTTGTATTCCGAATGGCTAAGAGGGCATGGAGAGTAATGTGGCTGGGATAAGGGACATTTTGGATGTCATGTGGCATAGTGGCTCTCATGAGGGCATTGTTAGATGAATGGGAGCCATTTTGGCTGGTATTTGGCTATTTGGATAAGACATATAGCCGGTGTCATGTGGACATTGTAACTGTCCTCGCAGAATTGTAATTAGCATTGAAGGCATTGTTGCTGTCATTAGATGGCATTGTGACTTAGTTGGAGATGTGGTATTAAAATGGGCATTGTGTTTGGGAAAGTGGTAGTTGTCATGAAATCATTTTGTTTGTCTTGGGGCATTATGGTTCTCTTAAGAGGCAATAAGTGAATTGTGGTTGTCATGGTTGTATTCCGAATGGCTAAGGGGGCATTAAGGATAATGTGGCTGGCATTGTGGGACGGCTAAGGGGGCATTAAGGATAATGTGGCTGGCATTGTGGGACTTGTGGCTGTAATAGAGCTTTTGTAGCTGGGATAAGGGACATTGTGGATGTCATGGGGGCATAGTGGCTCTTATGAGTGCATTGTTGCTTGAATGGGAGCCATTGTGGCTGGTATTTGGCTATTTGGATAAGATATATAGTGGGTGTTCTGTGGGCATTTCTTCTTGCATTGGGGGCATTGTGCGTAGAATGGGGGCAATCTAGTTGGAATAGGGCTATTAATGGCATTGTGAAAGGCATGGAGGGCATTGTGCCATTTCTTCATTTTCGTTGGCAAAAGGGGAATTGAGAACATTGTGGCTGTAATGGAGATATTGTGCCTGGGCTCAGGGACAGTGTGGCAGACATGTGGGCATAATGGCTCCAGAGGAACACTGTGGCTGGCACGTGGGCATTGCTGCCATAGGAGGAATTGTGGTTGACATAGGGACTTTGTAGTTGTCATGGGAGCGTTGAGGTATGCAAAGAAGGCAGCAAAAAAGGTATTCAGGCCATTGTGGCTGATATGGAGTGCAATGTGGCGTTTGTGGTGGCATTGATGCTGGCATAGATAGAATTGAGGGATTTCTGGTTGTTCGATAAATTTGTAATTGGCACTTAGGGCATTGTGGCTCGCATATGAGTAATTTGGGGATAGTGGCTGTCATGGGGGGGGCATTGTGGATTTTAGGTAAGCATTGTGTCTGGTAAAGTGGACAATGAGGACATAGTGGTTGTCATGGGGCATTTTAGTTGTCCTGGTTCTATTGATGTTGGCTTAGGGAGCATTGAGGACAATATTGCTGTCATTGAGAGCATTAGATTATCTTGGAGCATAGTGGCTGGGATAAGGGACATTGTGGACCTTGCAGATGTCATGGCTGCATTTTGACTGGGAAATGGGACATTGTTGATTTCATGGGGGCAATTTAGCTGGCATTTAGAGCACAGTGGCTGGCATGGAGGACAATTTACGATCATGGGGGCATTGGGGCTGGCATAAGAGGCATTGGCAGCACTGTGTCTGCGCTAAAGTACATTGTGGCTCGCATAGTGGCATTGTGGCTCCTGGCATAATGACTGTCATGGGACATTGTAGTTGTCATAGGGCTATTGAAGCCATTGTGGCTGTCATGGTTGTATTGCAGTTAACTTAGGCAGCATTGAGAGCAATGTGGTTTGGATAAGGGGCAATGTGAAAGGAATAAGGGACACTGGACTTTGTATCTGTCATGGGGACATTTTAGCTGCCATATGGGATATTGGTTAGAAGCATTATGGCTGTCACGTGGTATTGGATGTAATGGGGGCTTTGTGGTTGGCTGGCAGGGAGGAAGTTGTGGCTAACATTGAGGATATTATGACTGGGATATGGGACATAGCGAGTGTCATGAGGATATTGTGGCTTGCAGGTGTCATTATGGCTGGCACGGGGACTTGTGTCTGTCATGTCTTGGTTAGCAAAGGGGAAAGTGAGTTCATTGTGGCTTTAATAAAGGCATAGTGGCTTGCAAAGGAGCATTGACATTTGGTGGTTTCCATTTTGGCCTTCGGGCTGGCATAAGGGGCATTGACAGCATTGTTGCATGGTTAAAGTACATTGTGGTCGCATGATTGTTGATTTTCTGGTGGCTTTGTGGCTGTCATGGAGGGCATTTGACTGTCATAGTGGCATTGTGTCCCTTATAAATGACATTGTGGGTTTCATGAGGGCATAGTCACTCTTATAGGAGCATTATTGCCAGCATTGGGCATTGTAAATGCCTTGGTGTCATTGAGCGCAATGTCATTGTCATTGGCGCATTGTGCCTTACATGGGAGCTTTGTGGCTGTCATGTGGTTAATTGTAGTTTGCATATAGATACTGAGGCCATTGTGTGTTGAATAAAGGACATTTGGGTGGTCATTGTAGCTTGGATAAGAGGTATCACAGGCATTGCTGCTGGGATAAAGTACACTGTAGCTGGCATGGGGACTTTGTGGCTGGCATAGTGGCCACTGACAGCGTGGTTGCTGCCATTAAGGCATTTTTGTGGAGATAACGTAGATTGCGTGTGTCATGGGATCAATGGGGGTGTCATGGGGTTTTAGTGACTTAGGAGACCATGTAAATGACATGGGGCATAATGTGGCTATTATAAGAACCTTGTGGCTGGCATGGCACATTGTAGATGGAATAAGGTGCATTGTGGGTGTTGTGAGTGCATTGTGGCTAACCTGAAAAGCATTGTGGCTTTTTTTAAGGTCTTGTAGCTGGCACGGCAGGCACTACGGTTGTCATGTGGGAATTTTGGTTGGCTTAGCAGGTATTGAAGGCATGGTGATTTGCATAGGGGGCATTGATGACTTTGTGGTTGTCATGTGCGGGAAATGTGGCTGGCACTGAGGACTTTGTGGCTGTCATTGGAGCCATTTAGATGTGGTGGGACAATGTAGCTGTCATAGGTGCATTTTGGCTGTCATTGGAAAATTGTGACTGTTGTGGCTTTTTGATTTAGGGTTTGCGTGGACGATGTTTCTTTTTTTACTATGAGTGGCACAGTATAGTTGATGTGTCTAATTTTCTTTGCCTCTCTAGTGATTTGGCCACAAGTTGCAAGTCAGCATCTAGCTATTTTCGCTACTAGTGATATCACTTTGTGTCTTAACCTGGCGCATGTGAGGTCTTTGTTGAATGTGTGATATTCTTCATGATGACTGATAATAGCTATATTGTGTCCTCTCTAGGTCACATTTAGGCCCATGTCATATATGAGTTGTAAATGGTCCACTGAATAGATTGTAGAATGGTTTTCTGTTTTATACAGATGTGGAGGAGAGTGCTATTTCTTCTAGACATCTGATCTTTGATGTGATTGGTGACTAATTTTGGGGTTGTGATCAGAGTTGATTATATCCTACTTATAGCTTCTAGTCAAGATGGGGTGGTTTGTGCATACTCTTGGATAGGAAGACTTGAGGTTGGATCTCTAATTTGGCTCCTCAGAATGTATCACAGAAAGGGTTTAATTGGCCCTTAAAATATTTGGGGGTTTCATTAGAAACTAGGCACTCTAAAATCTCTTTACTGTTTCCAATACATCTATAGCATATACCAGGAATGTATTATCACACCTCTTTCTTGATTTTTTTTTCTAGGTGTCTATTTGAAAGTGAAGAGAAGCAAGATATGGAATCCTCCAGACAGCGGCAATAGAGGAATCAAATGACTGGTAATTAATATTATTATTAATTACTGATAATTATCAGGCTAGTTTCTAGCTCTGGACTTTCAGAGGTGTGGTAATACCTTCCCGGTATATAAGGATATATGTCTAGTAGTACATATATTGGCTATAGATATTTAAGGGCATTGTAAATGCCTTTGTGTTCTACACATGGGTGCACTGCATTTACATTCCAACATACACATTCATCACCATCTCCACTTCCCCAATGGGAAATTTTTGGCTGGTATGGAGGGTATTGTGGCTGGCATAGGGAGAATTGAGGGCATAGGGTCTGTCCTCGCGGAATTGTAATTAGCATTGAAGACATTGTTGCTGTAATACGATGCATTCCGTGATTGTTGTTGTCAGAGGACATTGTGGCTTTTATGGTAACATCGTGACTGGGAATTAGGGATAGTGTGGCTGTCATGAGGACATTGTGACTTTTTTGGAGGCATTGTGATATTTGTGTTGGGATTGTGACTGGTAAAGTGAACAATGAGGGCATTGTGACTTAGTTGGAGATGTGGTATTAAAATGGGCATTGTGTTTGGGAATGTGGTAGTTGTCATGAGAGCATTTTGTTTGTCTTGGGGCATTATTAAGAGGCAATAAGTGAATTGTGGTTGCCATGGTTGTATTCCGAATGGCTAAGAGGGCATGGAGAGTAATGTGGCTGGGATAAGGGACATTTTGGATGTCATGTGGCATAGTGGCTCTCATGAGGGCATTGTTAGATGAATGGGAGCCATTTTGGCTGGTATTTGGCTATTTGGATAAGACATATAGCCGGTGTCATGTGGACATTGTAACTGTCCTCGCAGAATTGTAATTAGCATTGAAGGCATTGTTGCTGTCATTAGATGGCATTGTGACTTAGTTGGAGATGTGGTATTAAAATGGGCATTGTGTTTGGGAAAGTGGTAGTTGTCATGAAATCATTTTGTTTGTCTTGGGGCATTATGGTTCTCTTAAGAGGCAATAAGTGAATTGTGGTTGTCATGGTTGTATTCCGAATGGCTAAGGGGGCATTAAGGATAATGTGGCTGGCATTGTGGGACGGCTAAGGGGGCATTAAGGATAATGTGGCTGGCATTGTGGGACTTGTGGCTGTAATAGAGCTTTTGTAGCTGGGATAAGGGACATTGTGGATGTCATGGGGGCATAGTGGCTCTTATGAGTGCATTGTTGCTTGAATGGGAGCCATTGTGGCTGGTATTTGGCTATTTGGATAAGATATATAGTGGGTGTTCTGTGGGCATTTCTTCTTGCATTGGGGGCATTGTGCGTAGAATGGGGGCAATCTAGTTGGAATAGGGCTATTAATGGCATTGTGAAAGGCATGGAGGGCATTGTGCCATTTCTTCATTTTCGTTGGCAAAAGGGGAATTGAGAACATTGTGGCTGTAATGGAGATATTGTGCCTGGGCTCAGGGACAGTGTGGCAGACATGTGGGCATAATGGCTCCAGAGGAACACTGTGGCTGGCACGTGGGCATTGCTGCCATAGGAGGAATTGTGGTTGACATAGGGACTTTGTAGTTGTCATGGGAGCGTTGAGGTATGCAAAGAAGGCAGCAAAAAAGGTATTCAGGCCATTGTGGCTGATATGGAGTGCAATGTGGCGTTTGTGGTGGCATTGATGCTGGCATAGATAGAATTGAGGGATTTCTGGTTGTTCGATAAATTTGTAATTGGCACTTAGGGCATTGTGGCTCGCATATGAGTAATTTGGGGATAGTGGCTGTCATGGGGGGGGCATTGTGGATTTTAGGTAAGCATTGTGTCTGGTAAAGTGGACAATGAGGACATAGTGGTTGTCATGGGGCATTTTAGTTGTCCTGGTTCTATTGATGTTGGCTTAGGGAGCATTGAGGACAATATTGCTGTCATTGAGAGCATTAGATTATCTTGGAGCATAGTGGCTGGGATAAGGGACATTGTGGACCTTGCAGATGTCATGGCTGCATTTTGACTGGGAAATGGGACATTGTTGATTTCATGGGAGCAATTTAGCTGGCATTTAGAGCACAGTGGCTGGCATGGAGTACAATTTACGATCATGGGGGCATTGGGGCTGGCATAAGAGGCATTGGCAGCACTGTATCTGCGCTAAAGTACATTGTGGCTCGCATAGTGGCATTGTGGCTCCTGGCATAATGACTGTCATGGGGCATTGTAGTTGTCATAGGGCTATTGAAGCCATTGTGGCTGTCATGGTTGTATTGCAGTTAACTTAGGCGGCATTGAGAGCAATGTGGTTTGGATAAGGGTCATTGTGAAAGGAATAAGGGACACTGGACTTTGTATCTGTCATGGGGACATTTTAGCTGCCATATGGGATATTGGTTAGAAGAATTATGGCTGTCACGTGGTATTGGATGTAATGGGGGCTTTGTGGTTGGCTGGCAGGGAGGAAGTTGTGGCTAACATTGAGGATATTATGATTGGGATATGGGACATAGCGAGTGTCATGAGGATATTGTGGCTTGCAGGTGTCATTATGGCTGGCACGGGGACTTGTGTCTGTCATGTCTTTGTTAGCAAAGGGGAAAGTGAGTTCATTGTGGCTTAATAAAGGCATAGTGGCTTGCAAAGGAGCATTGACATTTGGTGGTTTCCATTTTGGCCTTCGGGCTGGCATAAGGGGCATTGACAGCATTGTTGCATAGATAAAGTACATTGTGGTCGCATGATTGTTGATTTTCTGGTGGCTTTGTGGCTGTCATGGAGGGCATTTGACTGTCATAGTGGCATTGTGTCCCTTATAAATGACATTGTGGGTTTCATGAGGGCATAGTCACTCTTATAGGAGCATTATTGCCAGCATTGGGCATTGTAAATGCCTTGGTGTCATTGAGCGCAATGTCATTGTCATTGGCGCATTGTGCCTTACATGGGAGCTTTGTGGCTGTCATGTGGTTAATTGTAGTTTGCATATAGATACTGAGGCCATTGTGTGTTGAATAAAGGACATTTGGGTGGTCATTGTAGCTTGGATAAGGGGTATCACCGGCATTGCTGCTGGGATAAAGTACACTGTAGCTGGCATGGGGACTTTGTGGCTGGCATAGTGGCCACTGACCGCGGTTGCTGCCATTAAGGCATTTTTGTGGAGATAACGTAGATTGCGTGTGTCATGGGATCAATGGGGGTGTCATGGGGTTTTAGTGACTTAGGAGACCATGTAAATGACATGGGGCATAATGTGGCTATTATAAGAACCTTGTGGCTGGCATGGCACATTGTAGATGGAATAAGGTGCATTGTGGGTGTTGTGAGTACATTGTGGCTAACCTGAAAAGCATTGTGGCTTTTTTTAAGGTCTTGTAGCTGGCACGGCAGGCACTACGGTTGTCATGTGGGAATTTTGGTTGGCTTAGCAGGTATTGAAGGCATGGTGATTTGCATAGGGGGCATTGATGACTTTGTGGTTGTCATGTGCGGGAAATGTGGCTGGCACTGAGGACTTTGTGGCTGTCATTGGAGCCATTTAGATGTGGTGGGACAATGTAGCTGTCATAGGTGCATTTTGGCTGTCATTGGAAAATTGTGACTGTTGTGGCTTTTTGATTTAGGGTTTGCGTGGACGATGTTTCTTTTTTTACTATGAGTGGCACAGTATAGTTGATGTGTCTAATTTTCTTTGCGTCTCTAGTGATTTGGCCACAAGTTGAAAGTCAGCATCTAGCTATTTTCGCTACTAGTGATATCACTTTGTGTCTTAACCTGGCGCATGTGAGGTCTTTGTTGAATGTGTGATATTCTTCATGATGACTGATAATAGCTATATTGTGTCCTCTCTAGGTCACATTTAGGCCCATGTCATATATGAGTTGTAAATGGTCCACTGAATAGATTGTAGAATGGTTTTCTGTTTTATACAGATGTGGAGGAGAGTGCTATTTCTTCTAGACATCTGATCTTTGATGTGATTGGTGACTAATTTTGGGGTTGTGATCAGAGTTGATTATATCCTACTTATAGCTTCTAGTCAAGATGGGGTGGTTTGTGCATACTCTTGGATAGGAAGACTTGAGGTTGGATCTCTAATTTGGCTCCTCAGAATGTATCACAGAAAGGGTTTAATTGGCCCTTAAAATATTTGGGGGTTTCATTAGAAACTAGGCACACTAAAATCTCTTTACTGTTTCCAATACATCTATAGCATATACCAGGAATGTATTATCACACCTCTTTCTTGATTTTTTTTTCTAGGTGTCTATTTGAAAGTGAAGAGAAGCAAGATATGGAATCCTCCAGACAGTGGCAATAGAGGAATCAAATGACTGGTAATTAATATTATTATTAATTACTGATAATTATCAGGCTAGTTTCTAGCTCTGGACTTTCAGAGGTGTAGTAATACCTTCCCGGTATATAACGATGTATGTCTAGTAGTACATATATTGGCTATAGATATTTAAGGGCATTGTAAATGCCTTTGTGTTCTACACATGGGTGCACTGCATTTACATTCCAACATACACATTCATCACCATCTCCACTTCCCCAATGGGAAATTTTTGGCTGGTATGGAGGGTATTGTGGCTGGCATAGGGAGAATTGAGGGCATAGGGTCTGTCCTCGCGGAATTGTAATTAGCATTGAAGACATTGTTGCTGTAATACGATGCATTCCGTGATTGTTGTTGTCAGAGGACATTGTGGCTTTTATGGTAACATCGTGACTGGGAATTAGGGATAGTGTGGCTGTCATGAGGACATTGTGACTTTTTTGGAGGCATTGTGATATTTGTGTTGGGATTGTGACTGGTAAAGTGAACAATGAGGGCATTGTGACTTAGTTGGAGATGTGGTATTAAAATGGGCATTGTGTTTGGGAATGTGGTAGTTGTCATGAGAGCATTTTGTTTGTCTTGGGGCATTATTAAGAGGCAATAAGTGAATTGTGGTTGCCATGGTTGTATTCCGAATGGCTAAGAGGGCATGGAGAGTAATGTGGCTGTCATTGAGGGACTTGTGGCTATAAAAGAGATATAGTGGCTGGGATAAGGGACATTGTGGATGTCATGTGGCATAGTGGCTCTCATGAGTGCATTGTTGCATGAATGGGAGCCATTGTGGCTGGTATTTGGCTATTTGGAAAAGACATATAGCCGGTGTCATGTGGACATTGTAACTGTCCTCGCGGAATTGTAATTAGCATTGAAGGCATTGTTGCTGTCATTAGATGGCATTGTGACTTAGTTGGAGATGTGGTATTAAAATGGGCATTATTTTTGTGAAAGTGGAAGTTGTCATGAAATCATTTTGTTTGTCTTGGGGCATTATGGTTCTCTTAAGAGGCAATAAGTGAATTGTGGTTGTCATAGTTGTATTCCGAATGGCTAAGGGGGCATTAAGGATAATGTGGCTGGCATTGTGGGACGGCTAAGGGGGCATTAAGGATAATGTGGCTGGCGTTGTGGGACTTGTGGCTGTAATAGAGCTATTGTAGCTGGGATAAGGGACATTGTGGATGTCATGGGGGCATAGTGGCTCTTATGAGTGCATTGTTGCTTGAATGGGAGCCATTGTGGCTGGTATTTGGCTATTTGGATAAGATATATAGTGGGTGTTCTGTGGGCATTGCTTCTTGCATTAGGGGCATTGTGCGTAGAATGGGGGCAATCTAGTTGGAATAAGGCTATTAATGGCATTGTGAAAGGCATGGAGGGCATTGTGCCATTTCTTCATTTTTGTTGGCAAAAGGGGAATTGAGAACATTGTTGCTGTAATTGAGATATTGTGGCTGGGCTCAGGGACAGTGTGGCAGACATGTGGGCATAATGGCTGCAGAGGAACACTGTGGTTGGCACGTGGGCATTTCTGCCATAGGAGGAATTTTGGTTGACATAGGGACTTTGTAGTTGTCATGGGAGCATTGAGGTATGCAAAAAAGGCATTCAGGCCATTGTGGCTGATATGGAGTGCAATGTGGCGTTTGTGGTGGCATTGATGCTGGTATAGATAGAATTGAGGGATTTCTGGTTGTTCGATAAATTTGTAATTGGCACTTAGGGCATTGTGGCTCGCATATGAGTAATTTGGGGATAGTGGCTGTCATGGGGGGCATTGTGGATTTTAGGTAAGCATTGTGTCTGGTAAAGTGGACAATGAGGACATAGTGGTTGTCATGGGGCATTTTAGTTGTCCTGGTTCTATTGATGTTGGCTTAGGGAGCATTGAGGACAATATGGCTGGCATTGAGAGCATTAGATTATCATGGAGCATAGTGGCTGGGATAAGGGACATTGTGGACCTTGCAGATGTCATGGCTGCATTTTGACTGGGAAATGGGACATTGTTGATTTCATGGGGGCAATTTAGCTGGCATTTAGAGCACAGTGGCTGGCATGGAGGACAATTTACGATCATGGGGGCATTGGGGCTGGCATAAGAGGCATTGGCAGCACTGTGTCTGCGCTAAAGTACATTGTGGCTCGCATAGTGGCATTGTGGCTCCTGGCATAATGACTGTCATGGGGCATTGTAGTTGTCATAGGGCTATTGAAGCCATTGTGGCTGTCATGGTTGTATTGCAGTTAACTTAGGCGGCATTGAGAGCAATGTGGTTTGGATAAGGGGCATTGTGATAGGAATAAGGGACACTGAACTTTGTATCTGTCATGGGGACATTTTAGCTGCCATATGGGATATTGGTTAGAAGCATTATGGCTGTCACGTGGTATTGGATGTAATGGGGGCTTTGTGGTTGGCTGGCAGGGAGGAAGTTGTGGCTAACATTGAGGATATTATGACTGGGATATGGGACATAGCGAGTGTCATGAGGATATTGTGGCTTGCAGGTGTCATTATGGCTGCACGGGGACTTGTGTCTGTCATGTCTTGTTTAGCAAAGGGGAAAGTGAGTTAATTGTGGCTTTAATAAAGGCATAGTGGCTTGCAAAGGAGCATTGACATTTGGTGGTTTCCATTTTGGCCTTCGGGCTGGCATAAGGGGCATTGACAGCATTGTTGCATGGATAAAGTACATTGTGGTCCCATGATTGTTGATTTTCTGGTGGCTTTGTGGCTGTCATGGAGGGCATTTGACTGTCATAGTGGCATTGTGTCCCTTATAAATGACATTGTGGGTTTCATGAGGGCATAGTCACTCTTATAGGAGCATTATTGCCAGCATTGGGCATTGTAAATGCCTTGGTGTCATTGAGTGCAATGTCATTGTCATTGGCGCATTGTGCCTTACATGGGAGCTTTGTGGCTGTCATGTGGTTAATTGTAGTTTGTATATAGATACTGAGGCCATTGTGTGTTGAATAAAGGACATTTGGGTGGTCATTGTAGCTTGGATAAGGGGTATCACCGGCATTGCTGCTGGGATAAAGTACACTGTAGCTGGCATGGGGACTTTGTGGCTGGCATAGTGGCCACTGACAGCGTGGTTGCTGCCATTAAGGCATTTTTGTGGAGATAACGTAGATTGCGTGTGTCATGGGATCAATGGGGGTGTCATGGGGTTTTAGTGACTTAGGAGACCATGTAAATGACATGGGGCATAATGTGGCTATTATAAGAACCTTGTGGCTGGCATGGCGCATTGTAGATGGAATAAGGTGCATTGTGGGTGTTGTGAGTGCATTGTGGCTAACCTGAAAAGCATTGTGGCCTTTTTTAAGGTCTTGTAGCTGGCACGACAGGCACTACGGTTGTCATGTGGGAATTTTGGTTGGCTTAGCAGGTATTGAAGGCATGGTGATTTGCATAGGGGGCATTGATGACTTTGTGGTTGTTATGTGGCGGAAATGTGGCTGGCACTGAGGACTTTGTGGCTGTCATTGGAGCCATTTAGATGTGGTGGGACAATGTTGCTGTCATAGGTGCATTTTGGCTGTCATTGGAAAATTGTGACTGTCGTGGCTTTTTGATTTAGGGTTTGCGTGGACGATGTTTCTTTTTTTACTATGAGTGGCACAGTATAGTTGATGTGTCTAATTTTCTTTGCCTCTCTAGTGATTTGGCCACAAGTTGCAAGTCAGCATCTAGCTATTTTCGCTACTAGTGATATCACTTTGTGTCTTAACCTGGCGCATGTGAGGTCTTTGTTGAATCTGTGATATTCTTCATGATGACTGATAATAGCTATATTGTGTCCTCTCTTTTTTTTAATCAGTTCAATTTTATTCAACAAACTTCACATTATTACAGGTCATTGTACGTTCTCATACAGTGTATAAGCAAATTTCAACAGACCCAATTATTTATATCCAACCAAACATTCCCTTCCCCCCAACTCCCCCTTGTATCCCCCCAGCCGGTCTTCTCGATACCACTTTTCCAATCCTCTCTCCTTCTCTTCCCCTTTTCCATTCCCCATCCTACGCCTGCTCTCCGTATGTACCCCCCCGTCAGTGGCCCTATACCTGAACGTGTGACCTTAGTGTCATTAGCTCCGCAGAAGCATACCCAGATTGATCAATCCACCTAGCCCATTGTTTTTCAAACTTGACCTTGGACCCCCTCTTGGAGTATATCCTATATTCCATCAGAACCTGTGAGTTAAGTGCCCCTATGATTTCTTGTTTTGATGGTGGCTCCGCATCCAGCCAGTGCTTTGCTATTCCTTTCCTAACTTGATATAGTATTTTAGCGATTGCCAACCCTGACATCCTATCCCCCTCCAAATCTCCAACATACCCTAGCAGCATAACCACAGGATCCCATGGAATCTGTACCTCAAACACTCTCCCCACTAGCTCCAATATTTCCGTCCACAGAATCCCCAACCTCCCGCATGTCCAGAACATATGAAGGATGTCTGCTTTTTCCTCCGGGCACCTAGGGCACTTGGCATCTGCTCTTAATCCCATTTGTTTCAGCACCCACGGGGTCCTATACACCCTATGTATCAGAAACAACTGCGATCTTCGTTGTGCTACATTAATGGACAAAGTACATGTTGCTGCCAATACCGCCTCCCAGTGGTCTGTTGTAATAGGACCCACATCCCTCTCCCATACAGCTTTCACTGGTGCCATAGGATCCCCCAGATGTTCCACCAATAACCTGCGATAAACCAATGAAATTAATCCTTTTGACGTTACTGCTTTTGCAATATGCTCCAACACCCCCGCGGCATGTATTATCATGTCTACACTGACCGCTTGTGTCTGCACAGCGTGCCGAATCTGCAGGTACTGATAGAACATGCGGGAGTCCAGCTGAAACTCTTCCCTTATTTGCTGAAAGGATTTGAGTATGCCTCCCTCGTACAACTGACTCAATCGTATTATGCCTTGCTGCTCCCACCCCTGCATCCCTTCCAATTTACCCAATTCCCCCAGATAAGCATTCCTCCAGAGTGGTGTATATTTAGTGCATTCTCCTATCCCCAGCAATTGCTTGCACTGCCACCACACCTTGTGTATGAGAAGCAGAGTGGGTCTGGTACTCGCCATCCGTTTATAGCTGTGCGCTTCCAGTCCTCCCAACGGGTTCTCCCCCCCCCCAGATATGATAGGATGCGCGCACTGGACCCCCATGTCTCTTCCTGCTCCCACCCCCAGAAATGCTGACATTGGGCAGCTAAATAATACACCCAAGCATTGGGCACAGCCAGGCCCCCCTCCTCTTTCGGCAGCTGTAATTTCTCCAGTTTAATCCTAGGTACCCCCTTCTTCCATACTAGGTCCCTAAAAAGGTTATGCAACCTCCTGAACCAATATTTGGGGATCCATACCGGGGAGTTATGTAGGACATACAGCACCTGGGGCATAAGGATCATTTTAATCAGATTCGTCCTACCCAGAGCCGATAGCGGTAACTTATTCCACGCCTCTACTTTGGCTTTTATCGTTGTTAACAGTGGCATTACATTAAGGGACATATAATCCTGTGCTTTCGCCGTCACCCTAACCCCCAAATACTTAAACTCCGTGACCACCGGTATCTCCACCTCCTCCTCCCCAGTCTGGATAACCCCCGGGTCCATGAGCATTAGAGCCGATTTTGACCAATTAATGAGTAGTCCTGAATATTTCCCAAACCGCTTAATTAGGGCCATCACTAACGGTAGTGTGCGCTCGGTATCCGCCATGAATAACAGCATACCGTCTGCGTATAATGCAATTCGTTCCTCCACCCCCCCATATCTCAACCCCTGAATATGTTCATGTTGTCTCACTGCGCACGCCAAGGGTTCCACCGCCAACGCGAACAACAATGGAGATAATGGACATCCCTGACGCGTTCCCCGCTCCAGCGCGAACCGATCCGATAGCACCCCATTCACCCTTATCTTTGCTGTCGGGGCTACATACAACAACTTTACCCATTTTATATAATTAGGGCCAAATCCCATTTTCTCCAGAACTGACCACAAATATTTCCACTCCACGCAATCGAATGCTTTAGCCGCATCTAAGGACAGAATGGCTCTCCCCCCATGATTATCCGGCAGAACTTGTAAATTCAAGAACAGCCGTCTCAGATTCACCGCCGTCGATTTGGATGGCATAAAGCCGGCCTGATCCCCATGTACCACCCCAGCCACTACCGTAGCTAGTCGAAGCGCCAATACTTTCGCCATGATTTTAATATCCGCAGTCAATAGAGAAACTGGTCTATATGAGCCCGGGAGCTGGGGATCCTTCCCCTCTTTAGGCAGAACGACTATAGTTGCTTCGTACATTGTTTCCGGAAGCCGCCCCCTATCAAAACTATCTAAAAGAGTGGCCAATAACTGCGGTGCGAGCTCCTCCCCATATTCCTTAAAAACTTCCACCGGAAGCCCATCCGGCCCCGGCGCCTTTTCACTGGCTAGTATCCCTATGGCTGCCTGGAGCTCCTCCAGAGATATAGGCTCCTCCAATGTCCCTCTCTCCTCCCCTCCCAACCTGGGAAGTTCTATCTCCCCTATATACTCTTCCAGCTGTTGAGGTGTGTGCTCTGCCCTAGAGGCATACAAATCCGAGTAAAACTGCTGAAAAACTTTCAAAATCTGTCCTGTATCCGTCTCCAACTTCCCCCCCTCCCCTTTAATAGTGTGTATGTAATTATTCTCCCTCTGAGCCTGCGCCATCCTTGCCAGTAACCGTCCAGTGGTTTCCCCCTCCTCATAATATTGGCGTTTTAAAAACATCCTTTTGTTATCTGCCCTCTCCAACTGATGCTGTTTTAACAATCGCTGCGCCTCCACCCAATGCTTCAGTGTGTCTGGTGTGTTATCTATTATATGTAGCCTTTCTGTCTCCGTTACCCTTTCCAACAGCGCTTCCCCTAATTGTCTAGACCGTGTTTTTACTGCCGAAATGTGCTGGATGAACACCCCTCTCAGCCACGCCTTCATCGCGTCCCACAGTATCTCTTGCGGTACCGTTCCCGAATTGAATTGAAAGTATTCCTTTATGAGGTCTAAAATTTGTTTATGATCTATCAACTTCAGCCAAAAGGCATTGAGTTTCCAGCACCCTTGCCCCCGCCCTGTCCTCCCCTCCGTCTCTACCTTCATTACCAAAGGAGAATGATCCGATAACGCTCTTTGCAAGTACTCTATCTGGGCTACAAATGGTACCGCTGCCGGTGAGCACAAGATTAGGTCTATCCTGGATAAAGACTGATATGTGGAAGACGCGCAAGAATACTGAAAGCTATTTGGATGTTTATCCCTCCATATGTCCCGCCAACACATTTCAGCAACAAGATGGCCAAACGCTGTTAAACCTCCCCCTGTCATGCCGAATTTATCCATATTGGTATTCAATACTGCGTTAAAATCCCCCATCACTAGTAACGGCACCTCCGGGTACCTAGCCAGTTCCTCCACCACTTTCTTGATACATCCGCTAGAAAATGGAGGGGGGACATACAACACCACCAACACACAATTCCAATGATACATCGTACAGTGTACCCCCACATACCGCCCCTCCCCATCCTGGAAGGAGTCGTGACATATAAATGGCACTGCCCTATGTATGAGAAGACTCACCCCCCTTGAATATGTAGTATGATATGAATGAAAACTATGGCCTACCCAGGCCCTATGCATCATGGAGACTGAATCCCTAGTCATATGTGTCTCCTGTAGTCCTATCACCCTCGACTCCTGTTTCCTAATAAAATCAAATACCGCCTGTCGTTTTCTGGCTTCCCGCAGGCCCCGTACATTCCAGGACAAACAATTAAGTGATCCCATCATCCCTCAACATATCCCAACACATCCTATCCTGTTCTCGTAATTTTACATATCCGACCGGCTGGGTCCTCTTTCCCTCCCTCCCCTCCCCCCCCTGTAACCTCCCCCGTAAACCTACCCCTTTCCAAGGGTTGGGGCGACAGAACGTATCTGCCATTACCCATAACAAGCGTCGGCAGGTCAACTCCGCCCACCGTACATTCAACAATACCATAACTCGTTATTCACTTTTCCCGCGTAACTGACCATCCCTCCCGCTGCCTTTTTCTTGCAAATAAACAACCATCCCTTCAACATATCGGTACCCCTCAATGTCCATAAACACATTCCTCCTCTTCCGGTGTTCCGCGTTCACCGCAACCATGCCCTCCAACTCCAAGTCCAAACATGACCAGGAACCCTCAATGCCATATCTTGCAATTTTCTACGACACCTGGTTCAGTCCCGCATCCCCAGCCTCCTTTTGTCAGCCGGTCTGTTCCGTATCAACGCCGTCCCTCTGCCTCCGCCGGTCTCAGCTGACTTTCATGGCTATCCAACTATCTAACCGCTTCTCTCGGTGTCTCGAAAAAGGAAGTTGTGCCCAGCGCCAACACTCTCAGACGGGCAGGATACATCATTGAATATTGCACTTGTAACGCCCTTAGGCGTCTCTTTATATCCATAAACTGTGATCTTTTCCGTTGTACTTCCATAGAGAAATCCGGGAAGAAGGACACTTTCACCCCATTAAAGGAGATGTCTTGACGTTCTCTAGCTTTCCTCAGGATCTTGTCTCTATCTTTATAATGTAAAATCTTTATCAGCACCGGTCTCGGCGGCCTTCCCGGAGGGCCGGGTCTGGTCGGCACCCTGTGCGCTCTCTCCACCGCAAATAAAGGGGTCAATTCCTCTCTGCCAAATGTGTCTATCAGCCACTTTTCAAAGAAGTCATCCGGATTCGCTCCCTCCACTCTTTCTGCAACCCCCACTAGGCGAACGTTATTCCGTCTCAGCCGATTTTCCATGTCGTCTGTCTTAGCCAGCAATGTCGCCACTGCCTGCGAGTGTGCCTGTACATCCTGCTTTATGTGAGGAATCGCATCCTCCATGTCTGAGACTCTCCCCTCCACGGCAGTGGTGCGTTCCGCTACTTTTTGCAAATCATTCCTGAGCAGCAAAATGTCCTCCTTCAATCCACCCATCTGGCTTGCTAAGGTATTAAGGACCATAGAATTTTGCTTCACCGCTGCCAAAATGTCCTTTAGGGAGGGTTCCTCCTTCCTTGCTCCACTTTTCCCTCCAGCACCTGGCTGATCCTGCATGGCGCCACTCATCTCCTCCTCCTCCTCCTCCTCACTTCTCATGTCCCCCGCCAAAGGAGAGTACCTGGATCCATAAGATGAGCCTCCAGCTGCCTGATCTCCAGCCGACTTTCGCTGCTGTGCAGCCGCCCCCCCCCCTGCTCTCGGCGTGCGGGCGAACCTCTCCAGCTTCTCCACTACTTCCTGCCGGAGGCCTCTATTGCGGCCTTCCTTCTCCTCGACGCCATCTTGAGCGCGGGACCCGGGTCTCGCTGGCGGCGACTTCTGCTTCTTTGAGCGCGTCATTATGGACGGGCACTCGTGCTCCTCCACCTCTAGACTCTGGTAAGACCCTGGGGAAGCTGTTTTCCCCGAATTTTACGGGATATATGGACCTTATAGGATGAATACAGCAGGAGCTCCGGTCACACACGTCCTCTCACATTCACCGCTAGGCCACGCCCCCATATTGTGTCCTCTCTAGGTCACATTTAGGCCCATGTCATATATGAGTTGTAAATGGTCCACTGAATAGATTGTAGAATGGTTTTCTGTTTTATACAGATGTGGAGGAGAGTGCTATTTCTTCTAGACATCTGATCTTTGATGTGATTGGTGACTAATTTTGGGGTTGTGATCAGAGTTGATTATATCCTACTTATAGCTTCTAGTCAAGATGGGGTGGTTTGTGCATACTCTTGGATAGGAAGACTTGAGGTTGGATCTCTAATTGGCTCCTCAGAATGTATCACAGAAAGGGTTTAATTGGCCCTTAAAATATTTGGGGGTTTCATTAGAAACTAGGCACACTAAAATCTCTTTACTGTTTCCAATACATCTATAGCATATACCAGGAATGTATTATCACACCTCTTTCTTGATTTTTTTTTCTAGGTGTCTATTTGAAAGTGAAGAGAAGCAAGATATGGAATCCTCCAGACAGCGGCAATAGAGGAATCAAATGACTGGTAATTAATATTATTATTAATTACTGATAATTATCAGGCTAGTTTCTAGCTCTGGACTTTCAGAGGTGTGGTAATACCTTCCCGGTATATAAGGATATGTGTCTAGTAGTACATATATTGGCTATAGATATTTAAGGGCATTGTAAATGCCTTTGTGTTCTACACATGGGTGCACTGCATTTACATTCCAACATACACATTCATCACCATCTCCACTTCCCCAATGGGAAATTGTTGGCTGGTATGGAGGGTATTGTGGCTGGCATAGGGAGAATTGAGGGCATAGGGTCTGTCCTCGCGGAATTGTAATTAGCATTGAAGACATTGTTGCTGTAATACGATACATTCCGTGATTGTTGTTGTCAGAGGACATTGTGGCTTTTATGGTAACATCGTGACTGGGAATTAGGGATAGTGTGGCTGTCATGAGGACATTGTGACTTTTTTGGAGGCATTGTGATATTTGTGTTGGGATTGTGACTGGTAAAGTGAACAATGAGGGCATTGTGACTTAGTTGGAGATGTGGTATTAAAATGGGCATTGTGTTTGGGAATGTGGTAGTTGTCATGAGAGCATTTTGTTTGTCTTGGGGCATTATTAAGAGGCAATAAGTGAATTGTGGTTGCCATGGTTGTATTCCGAATGGCTAAGAGGGCATGGAGAGTAATGTGGCTGTCATTGAGGGACTTGTAACTGTAATAGAGATATTGTGGCTGGGATAAGGGACATTGTGGATGTCATGTGGCATAGTGGCTCTCATGAGTGCATTGTTGCATGAATGGGAGCCATTGTGGCTGGTATTTGGCTATTTGGATAAGATATATAGTGGGTGTTCTGTGGGCATTGCTTCTTGCATTAGGGGCATTGTGCGTAGAATGGGGGCAATCTAGTTGGAATAGGGCTATTAATGGCATTGTGAAAGGCATGGAGGGCATTGTGCCATTTCTTCATTTTTGTTGGCAAAAGGGGAATTGAGAACATTGTTGCTGTAATTGAGATATTGTGGCTGGGCTCAGGGACAGTGTGGCAGACATGTGGGCATAATGGCTGCAGAGGAACACTGTGGTTGGCACGTGGGCATTTCTGCCATAGGAGGAATTGTGGTTGACATAGGGACTTTGTAGTTGTCATGGGAGCATTGAGGTATGCAAAAAAGGCATTCAGGCCATTGTGGCTGATATGGAGTGCAATGTGGCGTTTGTGGTGGCATTGATGCTGGTATAGATAGAATTGAGGGATTTCTGGTTGTTCGATAAATTTGTAATTGGCACTTAGGGCATTGTGGCTCGCATATGAGTAATTTGGGGATAGTGGCTGTCATGGGGGGCATTGTGGATTTTAGGTAAGCATTGTGTCTGGTAAAGTGGACAATGAGGACATAGTGGTTGTCATGGGGCATTTTAGTTGTCCTGGTTCTATTGATGTTGGCTTAGGGAGCATTGAGGACAATATGGCTGGCATTGAGAGCATTAGATTATCATGGAGCATAGTGGCTGGGATAAGGGACATTGTGGACCTTGCAGATGTCATGGCTGCATTTTGACTGGGAAATGGGACATTGTTGATTTCATGGGGGCAATTTAGCTGGCATTTAGAGCACAGTGGCTGGCATGGAGGACAATTTACGATCATGGGGGCATTGGGGCTGGCATAAGAGGCATTGGCAGCACTGTGTCTGCGCTAAAGTACATTGTGGCTCGCATAGTGGCATTGTGGCTCCTGGCATAATGACTGTCATGGGGCATTGTAGTTGTCATAGGGCTATTGAAGCCATTGTGGCTGTCATGGTTGTATTGCAGTTAACTTAGGTGGCATTGAGAGCAATGTGGTTTGGATAAGGGGCATTGTGAAAGGAATAAGGGACACTGGACTTTGTATCTGTCATGGGGACATTTTAGCTGCCATATGGGATATTGGTTAGAAGCATTATGGCTGTCACGTGGTATTGGATGTAATGGGGGCTTTGTGGTTGGCTGGCAGGGAGGAAGTTGTGGCTAACATTGAGGATATAATGACTGGGATATGGGACATAGCGAGTGTCATGAGGATATTGTGGCTTGCAGGTGTCATTATGGCTGGCACGGGGACTTGTGTCTGTCATGTCTTGGTTAGCAAAGGGGAAAGTGAGTTAATTGTGGCTTTAATAAAGGCATAGTGGCTTGCAAAGGAGCATTGACATTTGGTGGTTTCCATTTTGGCCTTCGGGCTGGCATAAGGGGCATTGACAGCATTGTTGCATGGATAAAGTACATTGTGGTCCCATGATTGTTGATTTTCTGGTGGCTTTGTGGCTGTCATGGAGGGCATTTGACTGTCATAGTGGCATTGTGTCCCTTATAAATGACATTGTGGGTTTCATGAGGGCATAGTCACTCTTATAGGAGCATTATTGCCAGCATTGGGAATTGTAAATGCCTTGGTGTCATTGAGTGCAATGTCATTGTCATTGGCGCATTGTGCCTTACATGGGAGCTTTGTGGCTGTCATGTGGTTAATTGTAGTTTGTATATAGATACTGAGGCCATTGTGTGTTGAATAAAGGACATTTGGGTGGTCATTGTAGCTTGGATAAGGGGTATCACCGGCATTGCTGCTGGGATAAAGTACACTGTAGCTGGCATGGGGACTTTGTGGCTGGCATAGTGGCCACTGACAGCGTGGTTGCTGCCATTAAGGCATTTTTGTGGAGATAACGTAGATTGCGTGTGTCATGGGATCAATGGGGGTGTCATGGGGTTTTAGTGACTTAGGAGACCATGTAAATGACATGGGGCATAATGTGGCTATTATAAGAACCTTGTGGCTGGCATGGCGCATTGTAGATGGAATAAGGTGCATTGTGGGTGTTGTGAGTGCATTGTGGCTAACCTGAAAAGCATTGTGGCCTTTTTTAAGGTCTTGTAGCTGGCACGACAGGCACTACGGTTGTCATGTGGGAATTTTGGTTGGCTTAGCAGGTATTGAAGGCATGGTGATTTGCATAGGGGGCATTGATGACTTTGTGGTTGTTATGTGGCGGAAATGTGGCTGGCACTGAGGACTTTGTGGCTGTCATTGGAGCCATTTAGATGTGGTGGGACAATGTTGCTGTCATAGGTGCATTTTGGCTGTCATTGGAAAATTGTGACTGTCGTGGCTTTTTGATTTAGGGTTTGCGTGGACGATGTTTCTTTTTTTACTATGAGTGGCACAGTATAGTTGATGTGTCTAATTTTCTTTGCCTCTCTAGTGATTTGGCCACAAGTTGCAAGTCAGCATCTAGCTATTTTCGCTACTAGTGATATCACTTTGTGTCTTAACCTGGCGCATGTGAGGTCTTTGTTGAATCTGTGATATTCTTCATGATGACTGATAATAGCTATATTGTGTCCTCTCTAGGTCACATTTAGGCCCATGTCATATATGAGTTGTAAATGGTCCACTGAATAGATTGTAGAATGGTTTTCTGTTTTATACAGATGTGGAGGAGAGTGCTATTTCTTCTAGACATCTGATCTTTGATGTGATTGGTGACTAATTTTGGGGTTGTGATCAGAGTTGATTATATCCTACTTATAGCTTCTAGTCAAGATGGGGTGGTTTGTGCATACTCTTGGATAGGAAGACTTGAGGTTGGATCTCTAATTGGCTCCTCAGAATGTATCACAGAAAGGGTTTAATTGGCCCTTAAAATATTTGGGGGTTTCATTAGAAACTAGGCACACTAAAATCTCTTTACTGTTTCCAATACATCTATAGCATATACCAGGAATGTATTATCACACCTCTTTCTTGATTTTTTTTTCTAGGTGTCTATTTGAAAGTGAAGAGAAGCAAGATATGGAATCCTCCAGACAGCGGCAATAGAGGAATCAAATGACTGGTAATTAATATTATTATTAATTACTGATAATTATCAGGCTAGTTTCTAGCTCTGGACTTTCAGAGGTGTGGTAATACCTTCCCGGTATATAAGGATATATGTCTAGTAGTACATATATTGGCTATAGATATTTAAGGGCATTGTAAATGCCTTTGTGTTCTACACATGGGTGCACTGCATTTACATTCCAACATACACATTCATCACCATCTCCACTTCCCCAATGGGAAATTTTTGTCTGTTATGGAGGGTATTGTGGCTGGCATAGGGAGAATTGAGGGCATAGGGTCTGTCCTCGCGGAATTGTAATTAGCATTGAAGACATTGTTGCTGTAATACGATGCATTCCGTGATTGTTGTTGTCAGAGGACATTGTGGCTTTTATGGTAACATCGTGACTGGGAATTAGGGATAGTGTGGCTGTCATGAGGACATTGTGACTTTTTTGGAGGCATTGTGATATTTGTGTTGGGATTGTGACTGGTAAAGTGAACAATGAGGGCATTGTGACTTAGTTGGAGATGTGGTATTAAAATGGGCATTGTGTTTGAGAATGTGGTAGTTGTCATGAGAGCATTTTGTTTGTCTTGGGGCATTATTAAGAGGCAATAAGTGAATTGTGGTTGCCATGGTTGTATTCCGAATGGCTAAGAGGGCATGGAGAGTAATGTGGCTGTCATTGAGGGACTTGTGGCTGTAATAGAGATATTGTGGCTGGGATAAGGGACATTGTGGATGTCATGTGGCATAGTGGCTCTCATGAGTGCATTGTTGCATGAATGGGAGCCATTGTGGCTGGTATTTGGCTATTTGGATAAGATATATAGTGGGTGTTCTGTGGGCATTGCTTCTTGCATTAGGGGCATTGTGCGTAGAATGGGGGCAATCTAGTTGGAATAGGGCTATTAATGGCATTGTGAAAGGCATGGAGGGCATTGTGCCATTTCTTCATTTTTGTTGGCAAAAGGGGAATTGAGAACATTGTTGCTGTAATTGAGATATTGTGGCTGGGCTCAGGGACAGTGTGGCAGACATGTGGGCATAATGGCTGCAGAGGAACACTGTGGTTGGCACGTGGGCATTTCTGCCATAGGAGGAATTGTGGTTGACATAGGGACTTTGTAGTTGTCATGGGAGCATTGAGGTATGCAAAAAAGGCATTCAGGCCATTGTGGCTGATATGGAGTGCAATGTGGCGTTTGTGGTGGCATTGATGCTGGTATAGATAGAATTGAGGGATTTCTGGTTGTTCGATAAATTTGTAATTGGCACTTAGGGCATTGTGGCTCGCATATGAGTAATTTGGGGATAGTGGCTGTCATGGGGGGCATTGTGGATTTTAGGTAAGCATTGTGTCTGGTAAAGTGGACAATGAGGACATAGTGGTTGTCATGGGGCATTTTAGTTGTCCTGGTTCTATTGATGTTGGCTTAGGGAGCATTGAGGACAATATGGCTGGCATTGAGAGCATTAGATTATCATGGAGCATAGTGGCTGGGATAAGGGACATTGTGGACCTTGCAGATGTCATGGCTGCATTTTGACTGGGAAATGGGACATTGTTGATTTCATGGGGGCAATTTAGCTGGCATTTAGAGCACAGTGGCTGGCATGGAGGACAATTTACGATCATGGGGGCATTGGGGCTGGCATAAGAGGCATTGGCAGCACTGTGTCTGCGCTAAAGTACATTGTGGCTCGCATAGTGGCATTGTGGCTCCTGGCATAATGACTGTCATGGGGCATTGTAGTTGTCATAGGGCTATTGAAGCCATTGTGGCTGTCATGGTTGTATTGCAGTTAACTTAGGTGGCATTGAGAGCAATGTGGTTTGGATAAGGGGCATTGTGAAAGGAATAAGGGACACTGGACTTTGTATCTGTCATGGGGACATTTTAGCTGCCATATGGGATATTGGTTAGAAGCATTTTGGCTGTCACGTGGTATTGGATGTAATGGGGGCTTTGTGGTTGGCTGGCAGGGAGGAAGTTGTGGCTAACATTGAGGATATAATGACTGGGATATGGGACATAGCGAGTGTCATGAGGATATTGTGGCTTGCAGGTGTCATTATGGCTGGCACGGGGACTTGTGTCTGTCATGTCTTGGTTAGCAAAGGGGAAAGTGAGTTAATTGTGGCTTTAATAAAGGCATAGTGGCTTGCAAAGGAGCATTGACATTTGGTGGTTTCCATTTTGGCCTTCGGGCTGGCATAAGGGGCATTGACAGCATTGTTGCATGGATAAAGTACATTGTGGTCCCATGATTGTTGATTTTCTGGTGGCTTTGTGGCTGTCATGGAGGGCATTTGACTGTCATAGTGGCATTGTGTCCCTTATAAATGACATTGTGGGTTTCATGAGGGCATAGTCACTCTTATAGGAGCATTATTGCCAGCATTGGGAATTGTAAATGCCTTGGTGTCATTGAGTGCAATGTCATTGTCATTGGCGCATTGTGCCTTACATGGGAGCTTTGTGGCTGTCATGTGGTTAATTGTAGTTTGTATATAGATACTGAGGCCATTGTGTGTTGAATAAAGGACATTTGGGTGGTCATTGTAGCTTGGATAAGGGGTATCACCGGCATTGCTGCTGGGATAAAGTACACTGTAGCTGGCATGGGGACTTTGTGGCTGGCATAGTGGCCACTGACAGCGTGGTTGCTGCCATTAAGGCATTTTTGTGGAGATAACGTAGATTGCGTGTGTCATGGGATCAATGGGGGTGTCATGGGGTTTTAGTGACTTAGGAGACCATGTAAATGACATGGGGCATAATGTGGCTATTATAAGAACCTTGTGGCTGGCATGGCGCATTGTAGATGGAATAAGGTGCATTGTGGGTGTTGTGAGTGCATTGTGGCTAACCTGAAAAGCATTGTGGCCTTTTTTAAGGTCTTGTAGCTGGCACGACAGGCACTACGGTTGTCATGTGGGAATTTTGGTTGGCTTAGCAGGTATTGAAGGCATGGTGATTTGCATAGGGGGCATTGATGACTTTGTGGTTGTTATGTGGCGGAAATGTGGCTGGCACTGAGGACTTTGTGGCTGTCATTGGAGCCATTTAGATGTGGTGGGATAATGTTGCTGTCATAGGTGCATTTTGGCTGTCATTGGAAAATTGTGACTGTCGTGGCTTTTTGATTTAGGGTTTGCGTGGACGATGTTTCTTTTTTTACTATGAGTGGCACAGTATAGTTGATGTGTCTAATTTTCTTTGCCTCTCTAGTGATTTGGCCACAAGTTGCAAGTCAGCATCTAGCTATTTTCGCTACTAGTGATATCACTTTGTGTCTTAACCTGGCGCATGTGAGGTCTTTGTTGAATCTGTGATATTCTTCATGATGACTGATAATAGCTATATTGTGTCCTCTCTAGGTCACATTTAGGCCCATGTCATATATGAGTTGTAAATGGTCCACTGAATAGATTGTAGAATGGTTTTCTGTTTTATACAGATGTGGAGGAGAGTGCTATTTCTTCTAGACATCTGATCTTTGATGTGATTGGTGACTAATTTTGGGGTTGTGATCAGAGTTGATTATATCCTACTTATAGCTTCTAGTCAAGATGGGGTGGTTTGTGCATACTCTTGGATAGGAAGACTTGAGGTTGGATCTCTAATTGGCTCCTCAGAATGTATCACAGAAAGGGTTTAATTGGCCCTTAAAATATTTGGGGGTTTCATTAGAAACTAGGCACACTAAAATCTCTTTACTGTTTCCAATACATCTATAGCATATACCAGGAATGTATTATCACACCTCTTTCTTGATTTTTTTTTCTAGGTGTCTATTTGAAAGTGAAGAGAAGCAAGATATGGAATCCTCCAGACAGCGGCAATAGAGGAATCAAATGACTGGTAATTAATATTATTATTAATTACTGATAATTATCAGGCTAGTTTCTAGCTCTGGACTTTCAGAGGTGTGGTAATACCTTCCCGGTATATAAGGATATATGTCTAGTAGTACATATATTGGCTATAGATATTTAAGGGCATTGTAAATGCCTTTGTGTTCTACACATGGGTGCACTGCATTTACATTCCAACATACACATTCATCACCATCTCCACTTCCCCAATGGGAAATTTTTGTCTGTTATGGAGGGTATTGTGGCTGGCATAGGGAGAATTGAGGGCATAGGGTCTGTCCTCGCGGAATTGTAATTAGCATTGAAGACATTGTTGCTGTAATACGATGCATTCCGTGATTGTTGTTGTCAGAGGACATTGTGGCTTTTATGGTAACATCGTGACTGGGAATTAGGGATAGTGTGGCTGTCATGAGGACATTGTGACTTTTTTGGAGGCATTGTGATATTTGTGTTGGGATTGTGACTGGTAAAGTGAACAATGAGGGCATTGTGACTTAGTTGGAGATGTGGTATTAAAATGGGCATTGTGTTTGAGAATGTGGTAGTTGTCATGAGAGCATTTTGTTTGTCTTGGGGCATTATTAAGAGGCAATAAGTGAATTGTGGTTGCCATGGTTGTATTCCGAATGGCTAAGAGGGCATGGAGAGTAATGTGGCTGTCATTGAGGGACTTGTGGCTGTAATAGAGATATTGTGGCTGGGATAAGGGACATTGTGGATGTCATGTGGCATAGTGGCTCTCATGAGTGCATTGTTGCATGAATGGGAGCCATTGTGGCTGGTATTTGGCTATTTGGAAAAGACATATAGCCGGTGTCATGTGGACATTCTAACTGTCCTCGCGGAATTGTAATTAGCATTGAAGGCATTGTTGCTGTCATTAGATGGCATTGTGACTTAGTTGGAGATGTGGTATTAAAATGGGCATTATGTTTGGGAAAGTGGTAGTTGTCATGAAATCATTTTGTTTGTCTTGGGGCATTATGGTTCTCTTAAGAGGCAATAAGTGAATTGTGGTTGTCATAGTTGTATTCCAAATGGCTAAGGGGGCATTAAGGATAATGTGGCTGGCATTGTGGGACGGCTAAGGGGGCATTAAGGACAATGTGGCTGGCGTTGTGGGACTTGTGGCTGTAATAGAGCTATTGTAGCTGGGATAAGGGACATTGTGGATGTCATGGGGGCATAGTGGCTCTTATGAGTGCATTGTTGCTTGAATGGGAGCCATTGTGGCTGGTATTTGGCTATTTGGATAAGATATATAGTGGGTGTTCTGTGGGCATTGCTTCTTGCATTAGGGGCATTGTGCGTAGAATGGGGGCAATCTAGTTGGAATAGGGCTATTAATGGCATTGTGAAAGGCATGGAGGGCATTGTGCCATTTCTTCATTTTCGTTGGCAAAAGGGGAATTGAGAACATTGTTGCTGTAATTGAGATATTGTGGCTGGGCTCAGGGACAGTGTGGCAGACATGTGGGCATAATGGCTGCAGAGGAACACTGTGGTTGGCACGTGGGCATTTCTGCCATAGGAGGAATTGTGGTTGACATAGGGACTTTGTAGTTGTCATGGGAGCATTGAGGTATGCAAAAAAGGCATTCAGGCCATTGTGGCTGATATGGAGTGCAATGTGGCGTTTGTGGTGGCATTGATGCTGGTATAGATAGAATTGAGGGATTTCTGGTTGTTCGATAAATTTGTAATTGGCACTTAGGGCATTGTGGCTCGCATATGAGTAATTTGGGGATAGTGGCTGTCATGGGGGGCATTGTGGATTTTAGGTAAGCATTGTGTCTGGTAAAGTGGACAATGAGGACATAGTGGTTGTCATGGGGCATTTTAGTTGTCCTGGTTCTATTGATGTTGGCTTAGGGAGCATTGAGGACAATATGGCTGGCATTGAGAGCATTAGATCATCATGGAGCATAGTGGCTGGGATAAGGGACATTGTGGACCTTGCAGATGTCATGGCTGCATTTTGACTGGGAAATGGGACATTGTTGATTTCATGGGGGCAATTTAGCTGGCATTTAGAGCACAGTGGCTGGCATGGAGGACAATTTACGATCATGGGGGCATTGGGGCTGGCATAAGAGGCATTGGCAGCACTGTGTCTGCGCTAAAGTACATTGTGGCTCGCATAGTGGCATTGTGGCTCCTGGCATAATGACTGTCATGGGGCATTGTAGTTGTCATAGGGCTATTGAAGCCATTGTGGCTGTCATGGTTGTATTGCAGTTAACTTAGGCGGCATTGAGAGCAATGTGGTTTGGATAAGGGGCATTGTGAAAGGAATAAGGGACACTGGACTTTGTATCTGTCATGGGGACATTTTAGCTGCCATATGGGATATTGGTTAGAAGCATTATGGCTGTCACGTGGTATTGGATGTAATGGGGGCTTTGTGGTTGGCTGACAGGGAGGAAGTTGTGGCTAACATTGAGGATATAATGACTGGGATATGGGACATAGCGAGTGTCATGAGGATATTGTGGCTTGCAGGTGTCATTATGGCTGGCACGGGGACTTGTGTCTGTCATGTCTTGGTTAGCAAAGGGGAAAGTGAGTTCATTGTGGCTTTAATAAAGGCATAGTGGCTTGCAAAGGAGCATTGACATTTGGTGGTTTCCATTTTGGCCTTCGGGCTGGCATAAGGGGCATTGACAGCATTGTTGCATGGATAAAGTACATTGTGGTCGCATGATTGTTGATTTTCTGGTGGCTTTGTGGCTGTCATGGAGGGCATTTGACTGTCATAGTGGCATTGTGTCCCTTATAAATGACATTGTGGGTTTCATGAGGGCATAGTCACTCTTATAGGAGCATTATTGCCAGCATTGGGCATTGTAAATGCCTTGGTGTCATTGAGCGCAATGTCATTGTCATTGGCGCATTGTGCCTTACATGGGAGCTTTGTGGCTGTCATGTGGTTAATTGTAGTTTGTATATAGATACTGAGGCCATTGTGTGTTGAATAAAGGACATTTGGGTGGTCATTGTAGCTTGGATAAGGGGTATCACCGGCATTGCTGCTGGGATAAAGTACACTGTAGCTGGCATGGGGACTTTGTGGCTGGCATAGTGGCCACTGACAGTGTGGTTGCTGCCATTAAGGCATTTTTGTGGAGATAACGTAGATTGCGTGTGTCATGGGATCAATGGGGGTGTCATGGGGTTTTAGTGACTTAGGAGACCATGTAAATGACATGGGGCATAATGTGGCTATTATAAGAACCTTGTGGCTGGCATGGCGCATTGTAGATGGAATAAGGTGTATTGTGGGTGTTGTGAGTGCATTGTGGCTAACCTGAAAAGCATTGTGGCCTTTTTTAAGGTCTTGTAGCTGGCACGACAGGCACTACGGTTGTCATGTGGGAATTTTTGTTGGCTTAGCAGGTATTGAAGGCATGGTGATTTGCATAGGGGGCATTGATGACTTTGTGGTTGTTATGTGGCGGAAATGTGGCTGGCACTGAGGACTTTGTGGCTGTCATTGGAGCCATTTAGATGTGGTGGGACAATGTTGCTGTCATAGGTGCATTTTGGCTGTCATTGGAAAATTGTGACTGTCGTGGCTTTTTGATTTAGGGTTTGCGTGGACGATGTTTCTTTTTTTACTATGAGTGGCACAGTATAGTTGATGTGTCTAATTTTCTTTGCCTCTCTAGTGATTTGGCCACAAGTTGCAAGTCAGCATCTAGCTATTTTCGCTACTAGTGATATCACTTTGTGTCTTAACCTGGCGCATGTGAGGTCTTTGTTGAATGTGTGATATTCTTCATGATGACTGATAATAGCTATATTGTGTCCTCTCTAGGTCACATTTAGGCCCATGTCATATATGAGTTGTAAATGGTCCATTGAATAGATTGTAGAATGGTTTTCTGTTTTATACAGATGTGGAGGAGAGTGCTTTTTCTTCTAGACATCTGATCTTTGATGTGATTGGTGACTAATTTTGGGGTTGTGATCAGAGTTGATTATATCCTACTTATAGCTTCTAGTCAAGATGGGGTGGTTTGTGCATACTCTTGGATAGGAAGACTTGAGGTTGGATCTCTAATTGGCTCCTCAGAATGTATCACAGAAAGGGTTTAATTGGCCCTTAAAATATTTGGGGGTTTCATTAGAAACTAGGCACACTAAAATCTCTTTACTGTTTCCAATACATCTATAGCATATACCAGGAATGTATTATCACACCTCTTTCTTGATTTTTTTTTCTAGGTGTCTATTTGAAAGTGAAGAGAAGCAAGATATGGAATCCTCCAGACAGCGGCAATAGAGGAATCAAATGACTGGTAATTAATATTATTATTAATTACTGATAATTATCAGGCTAGTTTCTAGCTCTGGACTTTCAGAGGTGTGGTAATACCTTCCCGGTATATAAGGATATATGTCTAGTAGTACATATATTGGCTATAGATATTTAAGGGCATTGTAAATGCCTTTGTGTTCTACACATGGGTGCACTGCATTTACATTCCAACATACACATTCATCACCATCTCCACTTCCCCAATGGGGAATTTTTGGCTGGTATGGAGGGTATTGTGGCTGGCATAGGGAGAATTGAGGGCATAGGGTCTGTCCTCGCGGAATTGTAATTAGCATTGAAGACATTGTTGCTGTAATACGATGCATTCCGTGATTGTTGTTGTCAGAGGACATTGTGGCTTTTATGGTAACATTGTGACTGTGAATTAGGGATAGTGTGGCTGTCATGAGGACATTGTGACTTTTTTGGAGGCATTGTGATATTTGTGTTGGGATTGTGACTGGTAAAGTGAACAATGAGGGCATTGTGACTTAGTTGGAGATGTGGTATTAAAATGGGCATTGTGTTTGGGAATGTGGTAGTTGTCATGAGAGCATTTTGTTTGTCTTGGGGCATTATTAAGAGGCAATAAGTGAATTGTGGTTGCCATGGTTGTATTCCGAATGGCTAAGAGGGCATGGAGAGTAATGTGGCTGGGATAAGGGACATTGTGGATGTCATGTGGCATAGTGGCTCTCATGAGGGCATTGTTAGATGAATGGGAGCCATTTTGGCTGGTATTTGGCTATTTGGATAAGACATATAGCCGGTGTCATGTGGACATTGTAACTGTCCTCGCAGAATTGTAATTAGCATTGAAGGCATTGTTGCTGTCATTAGATGGCATTGTGACTTAGTTGGAGATGTGGTATTAAAATGGGCATTGTGTTTGGGAAAGTGGTAGTTGTCATGAAATCATTTTGTTTGTCTTGGGGCATTATGGTTCTCTTAAGAGGCAATAAGTGAATTGTGGTTGTCATGGTTGTATTCCGAATGGCTAAGGGGGCATTAAGGATAATGTGGCTGGCATTGTGGGACGGCTAAGGGGGCATTAAGGATAATGTGGCTGGCATTGTGGGACTTGTGGCTGTAATAGAGCTTTTGTAGCTGGGATAAGGGACATTGTGGATGTCATGGGGGCATAGTGGCTCTTATGAGTGCATTGTTGCTTGAATGGGAGCCATTGTGGCTGGTATTTGGCTATTTGGATAAGATATATAGTGGGTGTTCTGTGGGCATTTCTTCTTGCATTGGGGGCATTGTGCGTAGAATGGGGGCAATCTAGTTGGAATAGGGCTATTAATGGCATTGTGAAAGGCATGGAGGGCATTGTGCCATTTCTTCATTTTCGTTGGCAAAAGGGGAATTGAGAACATTGTGGCTGTAATGGAGATATTGTGCCTGGGCTCAGGGACAGTGTGGCAGAAATGTGGGCATAATGGCTCCAGAGGAACACTGTGGCTGGCACGTGGGCATTGCTGCCATAGGAGGAATTGTGGTTGACATAGCGACTTTGTAGTTGTCATGGGAGCGTTGAGGTATGCAAAAAAGGCAGCAAAAAAGGCATTCAGGCCATTGTGGCTAATATGGAGTGCAATGTGGCGTTTGTGGTGGCATTGATGCTGGCATAGATAGAATTGAGGGATTTCTGGTTGTTCAATAAATTTGTAATTGGCACTTAGGGCATTGTGGCTTGCATATGAGTAATTTGGGGATAGTGGCTGTCATGGGGGGGCATTGTGGATTTTAGGTAAGCATTGTGTCTGGTAAAGTGGACAATGAGGACATAGTGGTTGTCATGGGGCATTTTAGTTGTCCTGGTTCTATTGATGTTGGCTTAGGGAGCATTGAGGACAATATGGCTGGCATTGAGAGCATTAGATTATCATGGAGCATAGTGGCTGGGATAAGGGACATTGTGGACCTTGCAGATGTCATGGCTGCATTTTGACTGGGAAATGGGACATTGTTGATTTCATGGGGGCAATTTAGCTGGCATTTAGAGCACAGTGGCAGGCATGGAGGACAATTTACGATCATGGGGGCATTGGGGCTGGCATAAGAGGCATTGGCAGCACTGTGTCTGCGCTAAAGTACATTGTGGCTCGCATAGTGGCATTGTGGCTCCTGGCATAATGACTGTCATGGGGCATTGTAGTTGTCATAGGGCTATTGAAGCCATTGTGGCTGTCATGGTTGTATTGCAGTTAACTTAGGCGGCATTGAGAGCAATGTGGTTTGGATAAGGGGCATTGTGAAAGGAATAAGGGACACTGGACTTTGTATCTGTCATGGGGACATTTTAGCTGCCATATGGGATATTGGTTAGAAGCATTATGGCTGTCACGTGGTATTGGATGTAATGGGGGCTTTGTGGTTGGCTGGCAGGGAGGAAGTTGTGGCTAACATTGAGGATATTATGACTGGGATATGGGACATAGCGAGTGTCATGAGGATATTGTGGCTTGCAGGTGTCATTTATGGCTGGCACGGGGACTTGTGTCTGTCATGTCTTGGTTAGCAAAGGGGAAAGTGAGTTCATTGTGGCTTTAATAAAGGCATAGTGGCTTGCAAAGGAGCATTGACATTTGGTGGTTTCCATTTTGGCCTTCGGGCTGGCATAAGGGGCATTGACAGCATTGTTGCATGGTTAAAGTACATTGTGGTCGCATGATTGTTGATTTTCTGGTGGCTTTGTGGCTGTCATGGAGGGCATTTGACTGTCATAGTGGCATTGTGTCCCTTATAAATGACATTGTGGGTTTCATGAGGGCATAGTCACTCTTATAGGAGCATTATTGGCAGCATTGGGCATTGTAAATGCCTTGGTGTCATTGAGCGCAATGTCATTGTCATTGTCATTGGCGCATTGTGCCTTACATGGGAGCTTTGTGGCTGTCATGTGGTTAATTGTAGTTTGTATATAGATACTGAGGCCATTGTGTGTTGAATAAAGGACATTTGGGTGGTCATTGTAGCTTGGATAAGGGGTATCACCAGCATTGCTGCTGGGATAAAGTACACTGTAGCTGGCATGGGGACTTTGTGGCTGGCATAGTGGCCACTGACAGTGTGGTTGCTGCCATTAAGGCATTTTTGTGGAGATAACGTAGATTGCGTGTGTAACGGGATCAATGGGGGTGTCATGGGGTTTTAGTGACTTAGGAGACCATGTAAATGACATGGGGCATAATGTGGCTATTATAAGAACCTTGTGGCTGGCATGGCGCATTGTAGATGGAATAAGGTGCATTGTGGGTGTTGTGAGTGCATTGTGGCTAACCTGAAAAGCATTGTGGCCTTTTTTAAGGTCTTGTAGCTGGCACGACAGGCACTACGGTTGTCATGTGGGAATTTTGGTTGGCTTAGCAGGTATTGAAGGCATGGTGATTTGCATAGGGGGCATTGATGACTTTGTGGTTGTTATGTGGCGGAAATGTGGCTGGCACTGAGGACTTTGTGGCTGTCATTGGAGCCATTTAGATGTGGTGGGACAATGTTGCTGTCATAGGTGCATTTTGGCTGTCATTGGAAAATTGTGACTGTCGTGGCTTTTTGATTTAGGGTTTGCATGGACGATGTTTCTTTTTTTACTATGAGTGGCACAGTATAGTTGATGTGTCTAAATTTCTTTGCCTCTCTAGTGATTTGGCCACAAGTTGCAAGTCAGCATCTAGCTATTTTCGCTACTAGTGATATCACTTTGTGTCTTAACCTGGCGCATGTGAGGTCTTTGTTGAATGTGTGATATTCTTCATGATGACTGATAATAGCTATATTGTGTCCTCTCTAGGTCAACATTTAGGCCCATGTCATATATGAGTTGTAAATGGTCCATTGAATAGATTGTAGAATGGTTTTCTGTTTTATACAGATGTGGAGGAGAGTGCTATTTCTTCTAGACATCTGATCTTTGATGTGATTGGTGACTAATTTTGGGGTTGTGATTAGAGTTGATTATATCCTACTTATAGCTTCTAGTCAAGATGGGGTGGTTTGTGCATACTCTTGGATAGGAAGACTTGAGGTTGGATCTCTAATTGGCTCCTCAGAATGTATCACAGAAAGGGTTTAATTGGCCCTTAAAATATTTGGGGGTTTCATTAGAAACTAGGCACACTAAAATCTCTTTACTGTTTCCAATACATCTATAGCATATACCAGGAATGTATTATCACACCTCTTTCTTGATTTTTTTTTCTAGGTGTCTATTTAAAAGTGAAGAGAAGCAAGATATGGAATCCTCCAGACAGCGGCAATAGAGGAATCAAATGACTGGTAATTAATATTATTATTAATTACTGATAATTATCAGGCTAGTTTCTAGCTCTGGACTTTCAGAGGTGTGGTAATACCTTCCCGGTATATAAGGATATATGTCTAGTAGTACATATATTGGCTATAGATATTTAAGGGCATTGTAAATGCCTTTGTGTTCTACACATGGGTGCACTGCATTTACATTCCAACATACACATTCATCACCATCTCCACTTCCCCAATGGGAAATTTTTGGCTGGTATGGAGGGTATTGTGGCTGGCATAGGGAGAATTGAGGGCATAGGGTCTGTCCTCGCGGAATTGTAATTAGCATTGAAGACATTGTTGCTGTAATACGATGCATTCCGTGATTGTTGTTGTCAGAGGACATTGTGGCTTTTATGGTAACATCGTGACTGGGAATTAGGGATAGTGTGGCTGTCATGAGGACATTGTGACTTTTTTGGAGGCATTGTGATATTTGTGTTGGGATTGTGACTGGTAAAGTGAACAATGAGGGCATTGTGACTTAGTTGGAGATGTGGTATTAAAATGGGCATTGTGTTTGGGAATGTGGTAGTTGTCATGAGAGCATTTTGTTTGTCTTGGGGCATTATTAGGAGGTAATAAGTGAATTGTGATTGCCATGGTTGTATTCCGAATGGCTAAGAGGGCATGGAGAGTAATGTGGCTGGGATAAGGGACATTGTGGATGTCATGTGGCATAGTGGCTCTCATGAGGGCATTGTTAGATGAATGGGAGCCATTTTGGCTGGTATTTGGCTATTTGGATAAGACTTATAGCCGGTGTCATGTGGACATTGTAACTGTCCTCGCAGAATTGTAATTAGCATTGAAGGCATTGTTGCTGTCATTAGATGGCATTGTGACTTAGTTGGAGATGTGGTATTAAAATGGGCATTGTGTTTGGGAAAGTGGTAGTTGTCATGAAATCATTTTGTTTGTCTTGGGGCATTATGGTTCTCTTAAGAGGCAATAAGTGAATTGTGGTTGTCATGGTTGTATTCCGAATGGCTAAGGGGGCATTAAGGATAATGTGGCTGGCATTGTGGGACGGCTAAGGGGGCATTAAGGATAATGTGGCTGGCATTGTGGGACTTGTGGCTGTAATAGAGCTTTTGTAGCTGGGATAAGGGACATTGTGGATGTCATGGGGGCATAGTGGCTCTTATGAGTGCATTGTTGCTTGAATGGGAGCCATTGTGGCTGGTATTTGGCTATTTGGATAAGATATATAGTGGGTGTTCTGTGGGCATTTCTTCTTGCATTGGGGGCATTGTGCGTAGAATGGGGGCAATCTAGTTGGAATAGGGCTATTAATGGCATTGTGAAAGGCATGGAGGGCATTGTGCCATTTCTTCATTTTCGTTGGCAAAAGGGGAATTGAGAACATTGTGGCTGTAATGGAGATATTGTGCCTGGGCTCAGGGACAGTGTGGCAGACATGTGGGCATAATGGCTCCAGAGGAACACTGTGGCTGGCACGTGGGCATTGCTGCCATAGGAGGAATTGTGGTTGACATAGCGACTTTGTAGTTGTCATGGGAGCATTGAGGTATGCAAAAAAGGCAGCAAAAAAGGCATTCAGGCCATTGTGGCTGATATGGAGTGCAATGTGGCGTTTGTGGTGGCATTGATGCTGGCATAGATAGAATTGAGGGATTTCTGGTTGTTCGATAAATTTGTAATTGGCACTTAGGGCATTGTGGCTTGCATATGAGTAATTTGGGGATAGTGGCTGTCATGGGGGGGCATTGTGGATTTTAGGTAAGCATTGTGTCTGGTAAAGTGGACAATGAGGACATAGTGGTTGTCATGGGGCATTTTAGTTGTCCTGGTTCTATTGATGTTGGCTTAGGGAGCATTGAGGACAATATGGCTGGCATTGAGAGCATTAGATTATCATGGAGCATAGTGGCTGGGATAAGGGACATTGTGGACCTTGCAGATGTCATGGCTGCATTTTGACTGGGAAATGGGACATTGTTGATTTCATGGGGGCAATTTAGCTGGCATTTAGAGCACAGTGGCTGGCATGGAGGACAATTTACGATCATGGGGGCATTGGGGCTGGCATAAGAGGCATTGGCAGCACTGTGTCTGCGCTAAAGTACATTGTGGCTCGCATAGTGGCATTGTGGCTCCTGGCATAATGACTGTCATGGGGCATTGTAGTTGTCATAGGGCTATTGAAGCCATTGTGGCTGTCATGGTTGTATTGCAGTTAACTTAGGCGGCATTGAGAGCAATGTGGTTTGGATAAGGGGCATTGTGAAAGGAATAAGGGACACTGGACTTTGTATCTGTCATGGGGACATTTTAGCTGCCATATGGGATATTGGTTAGAAGCATTATGGCTGTCACGTGGTATTGGATGTAATGGGGGCTTTGTGGTTGGCTGGCAGGGATGAAGTTGTGGCTAACATTGAGGATATAATGACTGGGATATGGGACATAGCGAGTGTCATGAGGATATTGTGGCTTGCATGTGTCATTATGGCTGGCACGGGGACTTGTGTCTGTCATGTCTTGGTTAGCAAAGGGGAAAGTGAGTTCATTGTGGCTTTAATAAAGGCATAGTGGCTTGCAAAGGAGCATTGACATTTGGTGGTTTCCATTTTGGCCTTCGGGCTGGCATAAGGGGCATTGACAGCATTGTTGCATGGATAAAGTACATTGTGGTCGCATGATTGTTGATTTTCTGGTGGCTTTGTGGCTGTCATGGAGGGCATTTGACTGTCATAGTGGCATTGTGTCCCTTATAAATGACATTGTGGGTTTCATGAGGGCATAGTCACTCTTATAGGAGCATTATTGCCAGCATTGGGCATTGTAAATGCCTTGGTGTCATTGAGCGCAATGTCATTGTCATTGGCGCATTGTGCCTTACATGGGAGCTTTGTGGCTGTCATGTGGTTAATTGTAGTTTGTATATAGATACTGAGGCCATTGTGTGTTGAATAAAGGACATTTGGGTGGTCATTGTAGCTTGGATAAGGGGTATCACCGGCATTGCTGCTGGGATAAAGTACACTGTAGCTGGCATGGGGACTTTGTGGCTGGCATAGTGGCCACTGACAGTGTGGTTGCTGCCATTAAGGCATTTTTGTGGAGATAACGTAGATTGCGTGTGTCATGGGATCAATGGGGGTGTCATGGGGTTTTAGTGACTTAGGAGACCATGTAAATGACATGGGGCATAATGTGGCTATTATAAGAACCTTGTGGCTGGCATGGCGCATTGTAGATGGAATAAGGTGCATTGTGGGTGTTGTGAGTGCATTGTGGCTAACCTGAAAAGCATTGTGGCCTTTTTTTAAGGTCTTGTAGCTGGCACGACAGGCACTACGGTTGTCATGTGGGAATTTTGGTTGGCTTAGCAGGTATTGAAGGCATGGTGATTTGCATAGGGGGCATTGATGACTTTGTGGTTGTTATGTGGCGGAAATGTGGCTGGCACTGAGGACTTTGTGGCTGTCATTGGAGCCATTTAGATGTGGTGGGACAATGTTGCTGTAATAGGTGCATTTTGGCTGTCATTGGAAAATTGTGACTGTCGTGGCTTTTTGATTTAGGGTTTGCGTGGACGATGTTTCTTTTTTTACTATGAGTGGCACAGTATAGTTGATGTGTCTAATTTTCTTTGCCTCTCTAGTGATTTGGCCACAAGTTGCAAGTCAGCATCTAGCTATTTTCGCTACTAGTGATATCACTTTGTGTCTTAACCTGGCGCATGTGAGGTCTTTGTTGAATGTGTGATATTCTTCATGATGACTGATAATAGCTATATTGTGTCCTCTCTAGGTCACATTTAGGCCCATGTCATATATGAGTTGTAAATGGTCCATTGAATAGATTGTAGAATGGTTTTCTGTTTTATACAGATGTGGAGGAGAGTGCTATTTCTTCTAGACATCTGATCTTTGATGTGATTGGTGACTAATTTTGGGGTTGTGATCAGAGTTGATTATATCCTACTTATAGCTTCTAGTCAAGATGGGGTGGTTTGTGCATACTCTTGGATAGGAAGACTTGAGGTTGGATCTCTAATTGGCTCCTCAGAATGTATCACAGAAAGGGTTTAATTGGCCCTTAAAATATTTGGGGGTTTCATTAGAAACTAGGCACACTAAAATCTCTTTACTGTTTCCAATACATCTATAGCATATACCAGGAATGTATTATCACACCTCTTTCTTGATTTTTTTTTCTAGGTGTCTATTTAAAAGTGAAGAGAAGCAAGATATGGAATCCTCCAGACAGCGGCAATAGAGGAATCAAATGACTGGTAATTAATATTATTATTAATTACTGATAATTATCAGGCTAGTTTCTAGCTCTGGACTTTCAGAGGTGTGGTAATACCTTCCCGGTATATAAGGATATATGTCTAGTAGTACATATATTGGCTATAGATATTTAAGGGCATTGTAAATGCCTTTGTGTTCTACACATGGGTGCACTGCATTTACATTCCAACATACACATTCATCACCATCTCCACTTCCCCAATGGGAAATTTTTGGCTGGTATGGAGGGTATTGTGGCTGGCATAGGGAGAATTGAGGGCATAGGGTCTGTCCTCGCGGAATTGTAATTAGCATTGAAGACATTGTTGCTGTAATACGATGCATTCCGTGATTGTTGTTGTCAGAGGACATTGTGGCTTTTATGGTAACATTGTGACTGGGAATTAGGGATAGTGTGGCTGTCATGAGGACATTGTGACTTTTTTGGAGGCATTGTGATATTTGTGTTGGGATTGTGACTGGTAAAGTGAACAATGAGGGCATTGTGACTTAGTTGGAGATGTGGTATTAAAATGGGCATTGTGTTTGGGAATGTGGTAGTTGTCATGAGAGCATTTTGTTTGTCTTGGGGCATTATTAGGAGGCAATAAGTGAATTGTGATTGCCATGGTTGTATTCCGAATGGCTAAGAGGGCATGGAGAGTAATGTGGCTGGGATAAGGGACATTGTGGATGTCATGTGGCATAGTGGCTCTCATGAGGGCATTGTTAGATGAATGGGAGCCATTTTGGCTGGTATTTGGCTATTTGGATAAGACTTATAGCCGGTGTCATGTGGACATTGTAACTGTCCTCGCAGAATTGTAATTAGCATTGAAGGCATTGTTGCTGTCATTAGATGGCATTGTGACTTAGTTGGAGATGTGGTATTAAAATGGGCATTGTGTTTGGGAAAGTGGTAGTTGTCATGAAATCATTTTGTTTGTCTTGGGGCATTATGGTTCTCTTAAGAGGCAATAAGTGAATTGTGGTTGTCATGGTTGTATTCCGAATGGCTAAGGGGGCATTAAGGATAATGTGGCTGGCATTGTGGGACGGCTAAGGGGGCATTAAGGATAATGTGGCTGGCATTGTGGGACTTGTGGCTGTAATAGAGCTTTTGTAGCTGGGATAAGGGACATTGTGGATGTCATGGGGGCATAGTGGCTCTTATGAGTGCATTGTTGCTTGAATGGGAGCCATTGTGGCTGGTATTTGGCTATTTGGATAAGATATATAGTGGGTGTTCTGTGGGCATTTCTTCTTGCATTGGGGGCATTGTGCGTAGAATGGGGGCAATCTAGTTGGAATAGGGCTATTAATGGCATTGTGAAAGGCATGGAGGGCATTGTGCCATTTCTTCATTTTCGTTGGCAAAAGGGGAATTGAGAACATTGTGGCTGTAATGGAGATATTGTGCCTGGGCTCAGGGACAGTGTGGCAGACATGTGGGCATAATGGCTCCAGAGGAACACTGTGGCTGGCACGTGGGCATTGCTGCCATAGGAGGAATTGTGGTTGACATAGCGACTTTGTAGTTGTCATGGGAGCATTGAGGTATGCAAAAAAGGCAGCAAAAAAGGCATTCAGGCCATTGTGGCTGATATGGAGTGCAATGTGGCGTTTGTGGTGGCATTGATGCTGGCATAGATAGAATTGAGGGATTTCTGGTTGTTCGATAAATTTGTAATTGGCACTTAGGGCATTGTGGCTTGCATATGAGTAATTTGGGGATAGTGGCTGTCATGGGGGGGCATTGTGGATTTTAGGTAAGCATTGTGTCTGGTAAAGTGGACAATGAGGACATAGTGGTTGTCATGGGGCATTTTAGTTGTCCTGGTTCTATTGATGTTGGCTTAGGGAGCATTGAGGACAATATGGCTGGCATTGAGAGCATTAGATTATCATGGAGCATAGTGGCTGGGATAAGGGACATTGTGGACCTTGCAGATGTCATGGCTGCATTTTGACTGGGAAATGGGACATTGTTGATTTCATGGGGGCAATTTAGCTGGCATTTAGAGCACAGTGGCTGGCATGGAGGACAATTTACGATCATGGGGGCATTGGGGCTGGCATAAGAGGCATTGGCAGCACTGTGTCTGCGCTAAAGTACATTGTGGCTCGCATAGTGGCATTGTGGCTCCTGGCATAATGACTGTCATGGGGCATTGTAGTTGTCATAGGGCTATTGAAGCCATTGTGGCTGTCATGGTTGTATTGCAGTTAACTTAGGCGGCATTGAGAGCAATGTGGTTTGGATAAGGGGCATTGTGAAAGGAATAAGGGACACTGGACTTTGTATCTGTCATGGGGACATTTTAGCTGCCATATGGGATATTGGTTAGAAGCATTATGGCTGTCACGTGGTATTGGATGTAATGGGGGCTTTGTGGTTGGCTGGCAGGGATGAAGTTGTGGCTAACATTGAGGATATAATGACTGGGATATGGGACATAGCGAGTGTCATGAGGATATTGTGGCTTGCATGTGTCATTATGGCTGGCACGGGGACTTGTGTCTGTCATGTCTTGGTTAGCAAAGGGGAAAGTGAGTTCATTGTGGCTTTAATAAAGGCATAGTGGCTTGCAAAGGAGCATTGACATTTGGTGGTTTCCATTTTGGCCTTCGGGCTGGCATAAGGGGCATTGACAGCATTGTTGCATGGATAAAGTACATTGTGGTCGCATGATTGTTGATTTTCTGGTGGCTTTGTGGCTGTCATGGAGGGCATTTGACTGTCATAGTGGCATTGTGTCCCTTATAAATGACATTGTGGGTTTCATGAGGGCATAGTCACTCTTATAGGAGCATTATTGCCAGCATTGGGCATTGTAAATGCCTTGGTGTCATTGAGCGCAATGTCATTGTCATTGGCGCATTGTGCCTTACATGGGAGCTTTGTGGCTGTCATGTGGTTAATTGTAGTTTGTATATAGATACTGAGGCCATTGTGTGTTGAATAAAGGACATTTGGGTGGTCATTGTAGCTTGGATAAGGGGTATCACCGGCATTGCTGCTGGGATAAAGTACACTGTAGCTGGCATGGGGACTTTGTGGCTGGCATAGTGGCCACTGACAGTGTGGTTGCTGCCATTAAGGCATTTTTGTGGAGATAACGTAGATTGCGTGTGTCATGGGATCAATGGGGGTGTCATGGGGTTTTAGTGACTTAGGAGACCATGTAAATGACATGGGGCATAATGTGGCTATTATAAGAACCTTGTGGCTGGCATGGGGCATTGTAGATGGAATAAGGTGCATTGTGGGTGTTGTGAGTGCATTGTGGCTAACCTGAAAAGCATTGTGGCCTTTTTTAAGGTCTTGTAGCTGGCACGACAGGCACTACGGTTGTCATGTGGGAATTTTGGTTGGCTTAGCAGGTATTGAAGGCATGGTGATTTGCATAGGGGGCATTGATGACTTTGTGGTTGTTATGTGGCGGAAATGTGGCTGGCACTGAGGACTTTGTGGCTGTCATTGGAGCCATTTAGATGTGGTGGGACAATGTTGCTGTAATAGGTGCATTTTGGCTGTCATTGGAAAATTGTGACTGTCGTGGCTTTTTGATTTAGGGTTTGCGTGGACGATGTTTCTTTTTTTACTATGAGTGGCACAGTATAGTTGATGTGTCTAATTTTCTTTGCCTCTCTAGTGATTTGGCCACAAGTTGCAAGTCAGCATCTAGCTATTTTCGCTACTAGTGATATCACTTTGTGTCTTAACCTGGCGCATGTGAGGTCTTTGTTGAATGTGTGATATTCTTCATGATGACTGATAATAGCTATATTGTGTCCTCTCTAGGTCACATTTAGGCCCATGTCATATATGAGTTGTAAATGGTCCATTGAATAGATTGTAGAATGGTTTTCTGTTTTATACAGATGTGGAGGAGAGTGCTATTTCTTCTAGACATCTGATCTTTGATGTGATTGGTGACTAATTTTGGGGTTGTGATCAGAGTTGATTATATCCTACTTATAGCTTCTAGTCAAGATGGGGTGGTTTGTGCATACTCTTGGATAGGAAGACTTGAGGTTGGATCTCTAATTGGCTCCTCAGAATGTATCACAGAAAGGGTTTAATTGGCCCTTAAAATATTTGGGGGTTTCATTAGAAACTAGGCACACTAAAATCTCTTTACTGTTTCCAATACATCTATAGCATATACCAGGAATGTATTATCACACCTCTTTCTTGATTTTTTTTTCTAGGTGTCTATTTAAAAGTGAAGAGAAGCAAGATATGGAATCCTCCAGACAGCGGCAATAGAGGAATCAAATGACTGGTAATTAATATTATTATTAATTACTGATAATTATCAGGCTAGTTTCTAGCTCTGGACTTTCAGAGGTGTGGTAATACCTTCCCGGTATATAAGGATATATGTCTAGTAGTACATATATTGGCTATAGATATTTAAGGGCATTGTAAATGCCTTTGTGTTCTACACATGGGTGCACTGCATTTACATTCCAACATACACATTCATCACCATCTCCACTTCCCCAATGGGAAATTTTTGGCTGGTATGGAGGGTATTGTGGCTGGCATAGGGAGAATTGAGGGCATAGGGTCTGTCCTCGCGGAATTGTAATTAGCATTGAAGACATTGTTGCTGTAATACGATGCATTCCGTGATTGTTGTTGTCAGAGGACATTGTGGCTTTTATGGTAACATTGTGACTGGGAATTAGGGATAGTGTGGCTGTCATGAGGACATTGTGACTTTTTTGGAGGCATTGTGATATTTGTGTTGGGATTGTGACTGGTAAAGTGAACAATGAGGGCATTGTGACTTAGTTGGAGATGTGGTATTAAAATGGGCATTGTGTTTGGGAATGTGGTAGTTGTCATGAGAGCATTTTGTTTGTCTTGGGGCATTATTAGGAGGCAATAAGTGAATTGTGATTGCCATGGTTGTATTCCGAATGGCTAAGAGGGCATGGAGAGTAATGTGGCTGGGATAAGGGACATTGTGGATGTCATGTGGCATAGTGGCTCTCATGAGGGCATTGTTAGATGAATGGGAGCCATTTTGGCTGGTATTTGGCTATTTGGATAAGACTTATAGCCGGTGTCATGTGGACATTGTAACTGTCCTCGCAGAATTGTAATTAGCATTGAAGGCATTGTTGCTGTCATTAGATGGCATTGTGACTTAGTTGGAGATGTGGTATTAAAATGGGCATTGTGTTTGGGAAAGTGGTAGTTGTCATGAAATCATTTTGTTTGTCTTGGGGCATTATGGTTCTCTTAAGAGGCAATAAGTGAATTGTGGTTGTCATGGTTGTATTCCGAATGGCTAAGGGGGCATTAAGGATAATGTGGCTGGCATTGTGGGACGGCTAAGGGGGCATTAAGGATAATGTGGCTGGCATTGTGGGACTTGTGGCTGTAATAGAGCTTTTGTAGCTGGGATAAGGGACATTGTGGATGTCATGGGGGCATAGTGGCTCTTATGAGTGCATTGTTGCTTGAATGGGAGCCATTGTGGCTGGTATTTGGCTATTTGGATAAGATATATAGTGGGTGTTCTGTGGGCATTTCTTCTTGCATTGGGGGCATTGTGCGTAGAATGGGGGCAATCTAGTTGGAATAGGGCTATTAATGGCATTGTGAAAGGCATGGAGGGCATTGTGCCATTTCTTCATTTTCGTTGGCAAAAGGGGAATTGAGAACATTGTGGCTGTAATGGAGATATTGTGCCTGGGCTCAGGGACAGTGTGGCAGACATGTGGGCATAATGGCTCCAGAGGAACACTGTGGCTGGCACGTGGGCATTGCTGCCATAGGAGGAATTGTGGTTGACATAGCGACTTTGTAGTTGTCATGGGAGCGTTGAGGTATGCAAAAAAGGCATTCAGGCCATTGTGGCTGATATGGAGTGCAATGTGGCGTTTGTGGTGGCATTGATGCTGGCATAGATAGAATTGAGGGATTTCTGGTTGTTCAATAAATTTGTAATTGGCACTTAGGGCATTGTGGCTTGCATATGAGTAATTTGGTGATAGTGGCTGTCATGGGGGGGCATTGTGGATTTTAGGTAAGCATTGTGTCTGGTAAAGTGGACAATGAGGACATAGTGCTTGTCATGGGGCATTTTAGTTGTCCTGGTTCTATTGATGTTGGCTTAGGGAGCATTGAGGACAATATGGCTGGCATTGAGAGCATTAGATTATCATGGAGCATAGTGGCTGGGATAAGGGACATTGTGGACCTTGCAGATGTCATGGCTGCATTTTGACTGGGAAATGGGACATTGTTCATTTCATGGGGGCAATTTAGCTGGCATTTAGAGCACAGTGGCAGGCATGGAGGACAATTTACGATCATGGGGGCATTGGGGCTGGCATAAGAGGCATTGGCAGCACTGTGTCTGCGCTAAAGTACATTGTGGCTCGCATAGTGGCATTGTGGCTCCTGGCATAATGACTGTCATGGGGCATTGTAGTTGTCATAGGGCTATTGAAGCCATTGTGGCTGTCATGGTTGTATTGCAGTTAACTTAGGCGGCATTGAGAGCAATGTGGTTTGGATAAGGGGCATTGTGAAAGGAATAAGGGACACTGGACTTTGTATCTGTCATGGGGACATTTTAGCTGCCATATGGGATATTGGTTAGAAGCATTATGGCTGTCACGTGGTATTGGATGTAATGGGGGCTTTGTGGTTGGCTGGCAGGGAGGAAGTTGTGGCTAACATTGAGGATATTATGACTGGGATATGGGACATAGCGAGTGTCATGAGGATATTGTGGCTTGCAGGTGTCATTTATGGCTGGCACGGGGACTTGTGTCTGTCATGTCTTGGTTAGCAAAGGGGAAAGTGAGTTCATTGTGGCTTTAATAAAGGCATAGTGGCTTGCAAAGGAGCATTGACATTTGGTGGTTTCCATTTTGGCCTTCGGGCTGGCATAAGGGGCATTGACAGCATTGTTGCATGGTTAAAGTACATTGTGGTCGCATGATTGTTGATTTTCTGGTGGCTTTGTGGCTGTCATGGAGGGCATTTGACTGTCATAGTGGCATTGTGTCCCTTATAAATGACATTGTGGGTTTCATGAGGGCATAGTCACTCTTATAGGAGCATTATTGCCAGCATTGGGCATTGTAAATGCCTTGGTGTCATTGAGCGCAATGTCATTGTCATTGGCGCATTGTGCCTTACATGGGAGCTTTGTGGCTGTCATGTGGTTAATTGTAGTTTGTATATAGATACTGAGGCCATTGTGTGTTGAATAAAGGACATTTGGGTGGTCATTGTAGCTTGGATAAGGGGTATCACCGGCATTGCTGCTGGGATAAAGTACACTGTAGCTGGCATGGGGACTTTGTGGCTGGCATAGTGGCCACTGACAGTGTGGTTGCTGCCATTAAGGCATTTTTGTGGAGATAACGTAGATTGCGTGTGTCATGGGATCAATGGGGGTGTCATGGGGTTTTAGTGACTTAGGAGACCATGTAAATGACATGGGGCATAATGTGGCTATTATAAGAACCTTGTGGCTGGCATGGCGCATTGTAGATGGAATAAGGTGCATTGTGGGTGTTGTGAGTGCATTGTGGCTAACCTGAAAAGCATTGTGGCCTTTTTTAAGGTCTTGTAGCTGGCACGACAGGAACTACGGTTGTCATGTGGGAATTTTGGTTGGCTTAGCAGGTATTGAAGGCATGGTGATTTGCATAGGGGGCATTGATGACTTTGTGGTTGTTATGTGGCGGAAATGTGGCTGGCACTGAGGACTTTGTGGCTGTCATTGGAGCCATTTAGATGTGGTGGGACAATGTTGCTGTCATAGGTGCATTTTGGCTGTCATTGGAAAATTGTGACTGTCGTGGCTTTTTGATTTAGGGTTTGCGTGGACGATGTTTCTTTTTTTACTATGAGTGGCACAGTATAGTTGATGTGTCTAAATTTCTTTGCCTCTCTAGTGATTTGGCCACAAGTTGAAAGTCAGCATCTAGCTATTTTCGCTACTAGTGATATCACTTTGTGTCTTAACCTGGCGCATGTGAGGTCTTTGTTGAATGTGTGATATTCTTCATGATGACTGATAATAGCTATATTGTGTCCTCTCTAGGTCACATTTAGGCCCATGTCATATATGAGTTGTAAATGGTCCATTGAATAGATTGTAGAATGGTTTTCTGTTTTATACAGATGTGGAGGAGAGTGCTATTTCTTCTAGACATCTGATCTGTGATGTGATTGGTGACTAATTTTGGGGTTGTGATCAGAGTTGATTATATCCTACTTATAGCTTCTAGTCAAGATGGGGTGGTTTGTGCATACTCTTGGATAGGAAGACTTGAGGTTGGATCTCTAATTGGCTCCTCAGAATGTATCACAGAAAGGGTTTAATTGGCCCTTAAAATATTTGGGGGTTTCATTAGAAACTAGGCACACTAAAATCTCTTTACTGTTTCCAATACATCTATAGCATATACCAGGAATGTATTATCACACCTCTTTCTTGATTTTTTTTTCTAGGTGTCTATTTGAAAGTGAAGAGAAGCAAGATATGGAATCCTCCAGACAGCGGCAATAGAGGAATCAAATGACTGGTAATTAATATTATTATTAATTACTGATAATTATCAGGCTAGTTTCTAGCTCTGGACTTTCAGAGGTGTGGTAATACCTTCCCGGTATATAAGGATATATGTCTAGTAGTACATATATTGGCTATAGATATTTAAGGGCATTGTAAATGCCTTTGTGTTCTACACATGGGTGCACTGCATTTACATTCCAACATACACATTCATCACCATCTCCACTTCCCCAATGGGAAATTTTTGGCTGGTATGGAGGGTATTGTGGCTGGCATAGGGAGAATTGAGGGCATAGGGTCTGTCCTCGCGGAATTGTAATTAGCATTGAAGACATTGTTGCTGTAATACGATGCATTCCGTGATTGTTGTTGTCAGAGGACATTGTGGCTTTTATGGTAACATTGTGACTGGGAATTAGGGATAGTGTGGCTGTCATGAGGACATTGTGACTTTTTTGGAGGCATTGTGATATTTGTGTTGGGATTGTGACTGGTAAAGTGAACAATGAGGGCATTGTGACTTAGTTGGAGATGTGGTATTAAAATGGGCATTGTGTTTGGGAATGTGGTAGTTGTCATGAGAGCATTTTGTTTGTCTTGGGGCATTATTAGGAGGCAATAAGTGAATTGTGATTGCCATGGTTGTATTCCGAATGGCTAAGAGGGCATGGAGAGTAATGTGGCTGGGATAAGGGACATTGTGGATGTCATGTGGCATAGTGGCTCTCATGAGGGCATTGTTAGATGAATGGGAGCCATTTTGGCTGGTATTTGGCTATTTGGATAAGACTTATAGCCGGTGTCATGTGGACATTGTAACTGTCCTCGCAGAATTGTAATTAGCATTGAAGGCATTGTTGCTGTCATTAGATGGCATTGTGACTAAGTTGGAGATGTGGTATTAAAATGGGCATTGTGTTTGGGAAAGTGGTAGTTGTCATGAAATCATTTTGTTTGTCTTGGGGCATTATGGTTCTCTTAAGAGGCAATAAGTGAATTGTGGTTGTCATGGTTGTATTCCGAATGGCTAAGGGGGCATTAAGGATAATGTGGCTGGCATTGTGGGACGGCTAAGGGGGCATTAAGGATAATGTGGCTGGCATTGTGGGACTTGTGGCTGTAATAGAGCTTTTGTAGCTGGGATAAGGGACATTGTGGATGTCATGGGGGCATAGTGGCTCTTATGAGTGCATTGTTGCTTGAATGGGAGCCATTGTGGCTGGTATTTGGCTATTTGGATAAGATATATAGTGGGTGTTCTGTGGGCATTTCTTCTTGCATTGGGGGCATTGTGCGTAGAATGGGGGCAATCTAGTTGGAATAGGGCTATTAATGGCATTGTGAAAGGCATGGAGGGCATTGTGCCATTTCTTCATTTTCGTTGGCAAAAGGGGAATTGAGAACATTGTGGCTGTAATGGAGATATTGTGCCTGGGCTCAGGGACAGTGTGGCAGACATGTGGGCATAATGGCTCCAGAGGAACACTGTGGCTGGCACGTGGGCATTGCTGCCATAGGAGGAATTGTGGTTGACATAGCGACTTTGTAGTTGTCATGGGAGCGTTGAGGTATGCAAAAAAGGCATTCAGGCCATTGTGGCTGATATGGAGTGCAATGTGGCGTTTGTGGTGGCATTGATGCTGGCATAGATAGAATTGAGGGATTTCTGGTTGTTCAATAAATTTGTAATTGGCACTTAGGGCATTGTGGCTTGCATATGAGTAATTTGGTGATAGTGGCTGTCATGGGGGGGCATTGTGGATTTTAGGTAAGCATTGTGTCTGGTAAAGTGGACAATGAGGACATAGTGCTTGTCATGGGGCATTTTAGTTGTCCTGGTTCTATTGATGTTGGCTTAGGGAGCATTGAGGACAATATGGCTGGCATTGAGAGCATTAGATTATCATGGAGCATAGTGGCTGGGATAAGGGACATTGTGGACCTTGCAGATGTCATGGCTGCATTTTGACTGGGAAATGGGACATTGTTCATTTCATGGGGGCAATTTAGCTGGCATTTAGAGCACAGTGGCAGGCATGGAGGACAATTTACGATCATGGGGGCATTGGGGCTGGCATAAGAGGCATTGGCAGCACTGTGTCTGCGCTAAAGTACATTGTGGCTCGCATAGTGGCATTGTGGCTCCTGGCATAATGACTGTCATGGGGCATTGTAGTTGTCATAGGGCTATTGAAGCCATTGTGGCTGTCATGGTTGTATTGCAGTTAACTTAGGCGGCATTGAGAGCAATGTGGTTTGGATAAGGGGCATTGTGAAAGGAATAAGGGACACTGGACTTTGTATCTGTCATGGGGACATTTTAGCTGCCATATGGGATATTGGTTAGAAGCATTATGGCTGTCACGTGGTATTGGATGTAATGGGGGCTTTGTGGTTGGCTGGCAGGGAGGAAGTTGTGGCTAACATTGAGGATATTATGACTGGGATATGGGACATAGCGAGTGTCATGAGGATATTGTGGCTTGCAGGTGTCATTTATGGCTGGCACGGGGACTTGTGTCTGTCATGTCTTGGTTAGCAAAGGGGAAAGTGAGTTCATTGTGGCTTTAATAAAGGCATAGTGGCTTGCAAAGGAGCATTGACATTTGGTGGTTTCCATTTTGGCCTTCGGGCTGGCATAAGGGGCATTGACAGCATTGTTGCATGGTTAAAGTACATTGTGGTCGCATGATTGTTGATTTTCTGGTGGCTTTGTGGCTGTCATGGAGGGCATTTGACTGTCATAGTGGCATTGTGTCCCTTATAAATGACATTGTGGGTTTCATGAGGGCATAGTCACTCTTATAGGAGCATTATTGCCAGCATTGGGCATTGTAAATGCCTTGGTGTCATTGAGCGCAATGTCATTGTCATTGACGCATTGTGCCTTACATGGGAGCTTTGTGGCTGTCATGTGGTTAATTGTAGTTTGTATATAGATACTGAGGCCATTGTGTGTTGAATAAAGGACATTTGGGTGGTCATTGTAGCTTGGATAAGGGGTATCACCGGCATTGCTGCTGGGATAAAGTACACTGTAGCTGGCATGGGGACTTTGTGGCTGGCATAGTGGCCACTGACAGTGTGGTTGCTGCCATTAAGGCATTTTTGTGGAGATAACGTAGATTGCGTGTGTCATGGGATCAATGGGGGTGTCATGGGGTTTTAGTGACTTAGGAGACCATGTAAATGACATGGGGCATAATGTGGCTATTATAAGAACCTTGTGGCTGGCATGGCGCATTGTAGATGGAATAAGGTGCATTGTGGGTGTTGTGAGTGCATTGTGGCTAACCTGAAAAGCATTGTGGCCTTTTTTAAGGTCTTGTAGCTGGCACGACAGGAACTACGGTTGTCATGTGGGAATTTTGGTTGGCTTAGCAGGTATTGAAGGCATGGTGATTTGCATAGGGGGCATTGATGACTTTGTGGTTGTTATGTGGCGGAAATGTGGCTGGCACTGAGGACTTTGTGGCTGTCATTGGAGCCATTTAGATGTGGTGGGACAATGTTGCTGTCATAGGTGCATTTTGGCTGTCATTGGAAAATTGTGACTGTCGTGGCTTTTTGATTTAGGGTTTGCGTGGACGATGTTTCTTTTTTTACTATGAGTGGCACAGTATAGTTGATGTGTCTAAATTTCTTTGCCTCTCTAGTGATTTGGCCACAAGTTGAAAGTCAGCATCTAGCTATTTTCGCTACTAGTGATATCACTTTGTGTCTTAACCTGGCGCATGTGAGGTCTTTGTTGAATGTGTGATATTCTTCATGATGACTGATAATAGCTATATTGTGTCCTCTCTAGGTCACATTTAGGCCCATGTCATATATGAGTTGTAAATGGTCCATTGAATAGATTGTAGAATGGTTTTCTGTTTTATACAGATGTGGAGGAGAGTGCTATTTCTTCTAGACATCTGATCTGTGATGTGATTGGTGACTAATTTTGGGGTTGTGATCAGAGTTGATTATATCCTACTTATAGCTTCTAGTCAAGATGGGGTGGTTTGTGCATACTCTTGGATAGGAAGACTTGAGGTTGGATCTCTAATTGGCTCCTCAGAATGTATCACAGAAAGGGTTTAATTGGCCCTTAAAATATTTGGGGGTTTCATTAGAAACTAGGCACACTAAAATCTCTTTACTGTTTCCAATACATCTATAGCATATACCAGGAATGTATTATCACACCTCTTTCTTGATTTTTTTTTCTAGGTGTCTATTTAAAAGTGAAGAGAAGCAAGATATGGAATCCTCCAGACAGCGGCAATAGAGGAATCAAATGACTGGTAATTAATATTATTATTAATTACTGATAATTATCAGGCTAGTTTCTAGCTCTGGACTTTCAGAGGTGTGGTAATACCTTCCCGGTATATAAGGATATATGTCTAGTAGTACATATATTGGCTATAGATATTTAAGGGCATTGTAAATGCCTTTGTGTTCTACACATGGGTGCACTGCATTTACATTCCAACATACACATTCATCACCATCTCCACTTCCCCAATGGGAAATTTTTGGCTGGTATGGAGGGTATTGTGGCTGGCATAGGGAGAATTGAGGGCATAGGGTCTGTCCTCGCGGAATTGTAATTAGCATTGAAGACATTGTTGCTGTAATACGATGCATTCCGTGATTGTTGTTGTCAGAGGACATTGTGGCTTTTATGGTAACATTGTGACTGGGAATTAGGGATAGTGTGGCTGTCATGAGGACATTGTGACTTTTTTTGGAGGCATTGTGATATTTGTGTTGGGATTGTGACTGGTAAAGTGAACAATGAGGGCATTGTGACTTAGTTGGAGATGTGGTATTAAAATGGGCATTGTGTTTGGGAATGTGGTAGTTGTCATGAGAGCATTTTGTTTGTCTTGGGGCATTATTAGGAGGCAATAAGTGAATTGTGATTGCCATGGTTGTATTCCGAATGGCTAAGAGGGCATGGAGAGTAATGTGGCTGGGATAAGGGACATTGTGGATGTCATGTGGCATAGTGGCTCTCATGAGGGCATTGTTAGATGAATGGGAGCCATTTTGGCTGGTATTTGGCTATTTGGATAAGACTTATAGCCGGTGTCATGTGGACATTGTAACTGTCCTCGCAGAATTGTAATTAGCATTGAAGGCATTGTTGCTGTCATTAGATGGCATTGTGACTTAGTTGGAGATGTGGTATTAAAATGGGCATTGTGTTTGGGAAAGTGGTAGTTGTCATGAAATCATTTTGTTTGTCTTGGGGCATTATGGTTCTCTTAAGAGGCAATAAGTGAATTGTGGTTGTCATGGTTGTATTCCGAATGGCTAAGGGGGCATTAAGGATAATGTGGCTGGCATTGTGGGACGGCTAAGGGGGCATTAAGGATAATGTGGCTGGCATTGTGGGACTTGTGGCTGTAATAGAGCTTTTGTAGCTGGGATAAGGGACATTGTGGATGTCATGGGGGCATAGTGGCTCTTATGAGTGCATTGTTGCTTGAATGGGAGCCATTGTGGCTGGTATTTGGCTATTTGGATAAGATATATAGTGGGTGTTCTGTGGGCATTTCTTCTTGCATTGGGGGCATTGTGCGTAGAATGGGGGCAATCTAGTTGGAATAGGGCTATTAATGGCATTGTGAAAGGCATGGAGGGCATTGTGCCATTTCTTCATTTTCGTTGGCAAAAGGGGAATTGAGAACATTGTGGCTGTAATGGAGATATTGTGCCTGGGCTCAGGGACAGTGTGGCAGACATGTGGGCATAATGGCTCCAGAGGAACACTGTGGCTGGCACGTGGGCATTGCTGCCATAGGAGGAATTGTGGTTGACATAGCGACTTTGTAGTTGTCATGGGAGCGTTGAGGTATGCAAAAAAGGCAGCAAAAAAGGCATTCAGGCCATTGTGGCTGATATGGAGTGCAATGTGGCGTTTGTGGTGGCATTGATGCTGGCATAGATAGAATTGAGGGATTTCTGGTTGTTCGATAAATTTGTAATTGGCACTTAGGGCATTGTGGCTTGCATATGAGTAATTTGGGGATAGTGACTGTCATGGGGGGGCATTGTGGATTTTAGGTAAGCATTGTGTCTGGTAAAGTGGACAATGAGGACATAGTGGTTGTCATGGGGCATTTTAGCTGTCCTGGTTCTATTGATGTTGGCTTAGGGAGCATTGAGGACAATATGGCTGGCATTGAGAGCATTAGATTATCATGGAGCATAGTGGCTGGGATAAGGGACATTGTGGACCTTGCAGATGTCATGGCTGCATTTTGACTGGGAAATGGGACATTGTTGATTTCATGGGGGCAATTTAGCTGGCATTTAGAGCACAGTGGCTGGCATGGAGGACAATTTACGATCATGGGGGCATTGGGGCTGGCATAAGAGGCATTGGCAGCACTGTGTCTGCGCTAAAGTACATTGTGGCTCGCATAGTGGCATTGTGGCTCCTGGCATAATGACTGTCATGGGGCATTGTAGTTGTCATAGGGCTATTGAAGCCATTGTGGCTGTCATGGTTGTATTGCAGTTAACTTAGGCGGCATTGAGAGCAATGTGGTTTGGATAAGGGGCATTGTGAAAGGAATAAGGGACACTGGACTTTGTATCTGTCATGGGGACATTTTAGCTGCCATATGGGATATTGGTTAGAAGCATTATGGCTGTCACGTGGTATTGGATGTAATGGGGGCTTTGTGGTTGGCTGGCAGGGAGGAAGTTGTGGCTAACATTGAGGATATAATGACTGGGATATGGGACATAGCGAGTGTCATGAGGATATTGTGGCTTGCATGTGTCATTATGGCTGGCACGGGGACTTGTGTCTGTCATGTCTTGGTTAGCAAAGGGGAAAGTGAGTTCATTGTGGCTTTAATAAAGGCATAGTGGCTTGCAAAGGAGCATTGACATTTGGTGGTTTCCATTTTGGCCTTCGGGCTGGCATAAGGGGCATTGACAGCATTGTTGCATGGATAAAGTACATTGTGGTCGCATGATTGTTGATTTTCTGGTGGCTTTGTGGCTGTCATGGAGGGCATTTGACTGTCATAGTGGCATTGTGTCCCTTATAAATGACATTGTGGGTTTCATGAGGGCATAGTCACTCTTATAGGAGCATTATTGCCAGCATTGGGCATTGTAAATGCCTTGGTGTCATTGAGCGCAATGTCATTGTCATTGGCGCATTGTGCCTTACATGGGAGCTTTGTGGCTGTCATGTGGTTAATTGTAGTTTGTATATAGATACTGAGGCCATTGTGTGTTGAATAAAGGACATTTGGGTGGTCATTGTAGCTTGGATAAGGGGTATCACCGGCATTGCTGCTGGGATAAAGTACACTGTAGCTGGCATGGGGACTTTGTGGCTGGCATAGTGGCCACTGACAGTGTGGTTGCTGCCATTAAGGCATTTTTGTGGAGATAACGTAGATTGCGTGTGTCATGGGATCAATGGGGGTGTCATGGGGTTTTAGTGACTTAGGAGACCATGTAAATGACATGGGGCATAATGTGGCTATTATAAGAACCTTGTGGCTGGCATGGGGCATTGTAGATGGAATAAGGTGCATTGTGGGTGTTGTGAGTGCATTGTGGCTAACCTGAAAAGCATTGTGGCCTTTTTTAAGGTCTTGTAGCTGGCACAACAGGCACTACGGTTGTCATGTGGGAATTTTGGTTGGCTTAGCAGGTATTGAAGGCATGGTGATTTGCATAGGGGGCATTGATGACTTTGTGGTTGTTATGTGGCGGAAATGTGGCTGGCACTGAGGACTTTGTGGCTGTCATTGGAGCCATTTAGATGTGGTGGGACAATGTTGCTGTAATAGGTGCATTTTGGCTGTCATTGGAAAATTGTGACTGTCGTGGCTTTTTGATTTAGGGTTTGCGTGGACGATGTTTCTTTTTTTACTATGAGTGGCACAGTATAGTTGATGTGTCTAATTTTCTTTGCCTCTCTAGTGATTTGGCCACAAGTTGCAAGTCAGCATCTAGCTATTTTCGCTACTAGTGATATCACTTTGTGTCTTAACCTGGCGCATGTGAGGTCTTTGTTGAATGTGTGATATTCTTCATGATGACTGATAATAGCTATATTGTGTCCTCTCTAGGTCACATTTAGGCCCATGTCATATATGAGTTGTAAATGGTCCATTGAATAGATTGTAGAATGGTTTTCTGTTTTATACAGATGTGGAGGAGAGTGCTATTTCTTCTAGACATCTGATCTTTGATGTGATTGGTGACTAATTTTGGGGTTGTGATCAGAGTTGATTATATCCTACTTATAGCTTCTAGTCAAGATGGGGTGGTTTGTGCATACTCTTGGATAGGAAGACTTGAGGTTGGATCTCTAATTGGCTCCTCAGAATGTATCACAGAAAGGGTTTAATTGGCCCTTAAAATATTTGGGGGTTTCATTAGAAACTAGGCACACTAAAATCTCTTTACTGTTTCCAATACATCTATAGCATATACCAGGAATGTATTATCACACCTCTTTCTTGATTTTTTTTTCTAGGTGTCTATTTGAAAGTGAAGAGAAGCAAGATATGGAATCCTCCAGACAGCGGCAATAGAGGAATCAAATGACTGGTAATTAATATTATTATTAATTACTGATAATTATCAGGCTAGTTTCTAGCTCTGGACTTTCAGAGGTGTGGTAATACCTTCCCGGTATATAAGGATATATGTCTAGTAGTACATATATTGGCTATAGATATTTAAGGGCATTGTAAATGCCTTTGTGTTCTACACATGGGTGCACTGCATTTACATTCCAACATACACATTCATCACCATCTCCACTTCCCCAATGGGGAATTTTTGGCTGGTATGGAGGGTATTGTGGCTGGCATAGGGAGAATTGAGGGCATAGGGTCTGTCCTCGCGGAATTGTAATTAGCATTGAAGACATTGTTGCTGTAATACGATGCATTCCGTGATTGTTGTTGTCAGAGGACATTGTGGCTTTTATGGTAACATTGTGACTGTGAATTAGGGATAGTGTGGCTGTCATGAGGACATTGTGACTTTTTTGGAGGCATTGTGATATTTGTGTTGGGATTGTGACTGGTAAAGTGAACAATGAGGGCATTGTGACTTAGTTGGAGATGTGGTATTAAAATGGGCATTGTGTTTGGGAATGTGGTAGTTGTCATGAGAGCATTTTGTTTGTCTTGGGGCATTATTAAGAGGCAATAAGTGAATTGTGGTTGCCATGGTTGTATTCCGAATGGCTAAGAGGGCATGGAGAGTAATGTGGCTGGGATAAGGGACATTGTGGATGTCATGTGGCATAGTGGCTCTCATGAGGGCATTGTTAGATGAATGGGAGCCATTTTGGCTGGTATTTGGCTATTTGGATAAGACATATAGCCGGTGTCATGTGGACATTGTAACTGTCCTCGCAGAATTGTAATTAGCATTGAAGGCATTGTTGCTGTCATTAGATGGCATTGTGACTTAGTTGGAGATGTGGTATTAAAATGGGCATTGTGTTTGGGAAAGTGGTAGTTGTCATGAAATCATTTTGTTTGTCTTGGGGCATTATGGTTCTCTTAAGAGGCAATAAGTGAATTGTGGTTGTCATGGTTGTATTCCGAATGGCTAACGGGGCATTAAGGATAATGTGGCTGGCATTGTGGGACGGCTAAGGGGGCATTAAGGATAATGTGGCTGGCATTGTGGGACTTGTGGCTGTAATAGAGCTTTTGTAGCTGGGATAAGGGACATTGTGGATGTCATGGGGGCATAGTGGCTCTTATGAGTGCATTGTTGCTTGAATGGGAGCCATTGTGGCTGGTATTTGGCTATTTGGATAAGATATATAGTGGGTGTTCTGTGGGCATTTCTTCTTGCATTGGGGGCATTGTGCGTAGAATGGGGGCAATCTAGTTGGAATAGGGCTATTAATGGCATTGTGAAAGGCATGGAGGGCATTGTGCCATTTCTTCATTTTCGTTGGCAAAAGGGGAATTGAGAACATTGTGGCTGTAATGGAGATATTGTGCCTGGGCTCTGGGACAGTGTGGCAGACATGTGGGCATAATGGCTCCAGAGGAACACTGTGGCTGGCACGTGGGCATTGCTGCCATAGGAGGAATTGTGGTTGACATAGCGACTTTGTAGTTGTCATGGGAGCGTTGAGGTATGCAAAAAAGGCATTCAGGCCATTGTGGCTGATATGGAGTGCAATGTGGCGTTTGTGGTGGCATTGATGCTGGCATAGATAGAATTGAGGGATTTCTGGTTGTTCAATAAATTTGTAATTGGCACTTAGGGCATTGTGGCTTGCATATGAGTAATTTGGGGATAGTGGCTGTCATGGGGGGGCATTGTGGATTTTAGGTAAGCATTGTGTCTGGTAAAGTGGACAATGAGGACATAGTGGTTGTCATGGGGCATTTTAGTTGTCCTGGTTCTATTGATGTTGGCTTAGGGAGCATTGAGGACAATATGGCTGGCATTGAGAGCATTAGATTATCATGGAGCATAGTGGCTGGGATAAGGGACATTGTGGACCTTGCAGATGTCATGGCTGCATTTTGACTGGGAAATGGGACATTGTTCATTTCATGGGGGCAATTTAGCTGGCATTTAGAGCACAGTGGCAGGCATGGAGGACAATTTACGATCATGGGGGCATTGGGGCTGGCATAAGAGGCATTGGCAGCACTGTGTCTGCGCTAAAGTACATTGTGGCTCGCATAGTGGCATTGTGGCTCCTGGCATAATGACTGTCATGGGGCATTGTAGTTGTCATAGGGCTATTGAAGCCATTGTGGCTGTCATGGTTGTATTGCAGTTAACTTAGGCGGCATTGAGAGCAATGTGGTTTGGATAAGGGGCATTGTGAAAGGAATAAGGGACACTGGACTTTGTATCTGTCATGGGGACATTTTAGCTGCCATATGGGATATTGGTTAGAAGCATTATGGCTGTCACGTGGTATTGGATGTAATGGGGGCTTTGTGGTTGGCTGGCAGGGAGGAAGTTGTGGCTAACATTGAGGATATTATGACTGGGATATGGGACATAGCGAGTGTCATGAGGATATTGTGGCTTGCAGGTGTCATTTATGGCTGGCACGGGGACTTGTGTCTGTCATGTCTTGGTTAGCAAAGGGGAAAGTGAGTTCATTGTGGCTTTAATAAAGGCATAGTGGCTTGCAAAGGAGCATTGACATTTGGTGGTTTCCATTTTGGCCTTCGGGCTGGCATAAGGGGCATTGACAGCATTGTTGCATGGTTAAAGTACATTGTGGTCGCATGATTGTTGATTTTCTGGTGGCTTTGTGGCTGTCATGGAGGGCATTTGACTGTCATAGTGGCATTGTGTCCCTTATAAATGACATTGTGGGTTTCATGAGGGCATAGTCACTCTTATAGGAGCATTATTGCCAGCATTGGGCATTGTAAATGCCTTGGTGTCATTGAGCGCAATGTCATTGTCATTGGCGCATTGTGCCTTACATGGGAGCTTTGTGGCTGTCATGTGGTTAATTGTAGTTTGTATATAGATACTGAGGCCATTGTGTGTTGAATAAAGGACATTTGGGTGGTCATTGTAGCTTGGATAAGGGGTATCACCGGCATTGCTGCTGGGATAAAGTACACTGTAGCTGGCATGGGGACTTTGTGGCTGGCATAGTGGCCACTGACAGTGTGGTTGCTGCCATTAAGGCATTTTTGTGGAGATAACGTAGATTGCGTGTGTCATGGGATCAATGGGGGTGTCATGGGGTTTTAGTGACTTAGGAGACCATGTAAATGACATGGGGCATAATGTGGCTATTATAAGAACCTTGTGGCTGGCATGGCGCATTGTAGATGGAATAAGGTGCATTGTGGGTGTTGTGAGTGCATTGTGGCTAACCTGAAAAGCATTGTGGCCTTTTTTAAGGTCTTGTAGCTGGCACGACAGGAACTACGGTTGTCATGTGGGAATTTTGGTTGGCTTAGCAGGTATTGAAGGCATGGTGATTTGCATAGGGGGCATTGATGACTTTGTGGTTGTTATGTGGCGGAAATGTGGCTGGCACTGAGGACTTTGTGGCTGTCATTGGAGCCATTTAGATGTGGTGGGACAATGTTGCTGTCATAGGTGCATTTTGGCTGTCATTGGAAAATTGTGACTGTCGTGGCTTTTTGATTTAGGGTTTGCGTGGACGATGTTTCTTTTTTTACTATGAGTGGCACAGTATAGTTGATGTGTCTAAATTTCTTTGCCTCTCTAGTGATTTGGCCACAAGTTGAAAGTCAGCATCTAGCTATTTTCGCTACTAGTGATATCACTTTGTGTCTTAACCTGGCGCATGTGAGGTCTTTGTTGAATGTGTGATATTCTTCATGATGACTGATAATAGCTATATTGTGTCCTCTCTAGGTCACATTTAGGCCCATGTCATATATGAGTTGTAAATGGTCCATTGAATAGATTGTAGAATGGTTTTCTGTTTTATACAGATGTGGAGGAGAGTGCTATTTCTTCTAGACATCTGATCTGTGATGTGATTGGTGACTAATTTTGGGGTTGTGATCAGAGTTGATTATATCCTACTTATAGCTTCTAGTCAAGATGGGGTGGTTTGTGCATACTCTTGGATAGGAAGACTTGAGGTTGGATCTCTAATTGGCTCCTCAGAATGTATCACAGAAAGGGTTTAATTGGCCCTTAAAATATTTGGGGGTTTCATTAGAAACTAGGCACACTAAAATCTCTTTACTGTTTCCAATACATCTATAGCATATACCAGGAATGTATTATCACACCTCTTTCTTGATTTTTTTTTCTAGGTGTCTATTTAAAAGTGAAGAGAAGCAAGATATGGAATCCTCCAGACAGCGGCAATAGAGGAATCAAATGACTGGTAATTAATATTATTATTAATTACTGATAATTATCAGGCTAGTTTCTAGCTCTGGACTTTCAGAGGTGTGGTAATACCTTCCCGGTATATAAGGATATATGTCTAGTAGTACATATATTGGCTATAGATATTTAAGGGCATTGTAAATGCCTTTGTGTTCTACACATGGGTGCACTGCATTTACATTCCAACATACACATTCATCACCATCTCCACTTCCCCAATGGGAAATTTTTGGCTGGTATGGAGGGTATTGTGGCTGGCATAGGGAGAATTGAGGGCATAGGGTCTGTCCTCGCGGAATTGTAATTAGCATTGAAGACATTGTTGCTGTAATACGATGCATTCCGTGATTGTTGTTGTCAGAGGACATTGTGGCTTTTATGGTAACATTGTGACTGGGAATTAGGGATAGTGTGGCTGTCATGAGGACATTGTGACTTTTTTGGAGGCATTGTGATATTTGTGTTGGGATTGTGACTGGTAAAGTGAACAATGAGGGCATTGTGACTTAGTTGGAGATGTGGTATTAAAATGGGCATTGTGTTTGGGAATGTGGTAGTTGTCATGAGAGCATTTTGTTTGTCTTGGGGCATTATTAGGAGGCAATAAGTGAATTGTGATTGCCATGGTTGTATTCCGAATGGCTAAGAGGGCATGGAGAGTAATGTGGCTGGGATAAGGGACATTGTGGATGTCATGTGGCATAGTGGCTCTCATGAGGGCATTGTTAGATGAATGGGAGCCATTTTGGCTGGTATTTGGCTATTTGGATAAGACTTATAGCCGGTGTCATGTGGACATTGTAACTGTCCTCGCAGAATTGTAATTAGCATTGAAGGCATTGTTGCTGTCATTAGATGGCATTGTGACTAAGTTGGAGATGTGGTATTAAAATGGGCATTGTGTTTGGGAAAGTGGTAGTTGTCATGAAATCATTTTGTTTGTCTTGGGGCATTATGGTTCTCTTAAGAGGCAATAAGTGAATTGTGGTTGTCATGGTTGTATTCCGAATGGCTAAGGGGGCATTAAGGATAATGTGGCTGGCATTGTGGGACGGCTAAGGGGGCATTAAGGATAATGTGGCTGGCATTGTGGGACTTGTGGCTGTAATAGAGCTTTTGTAGCTGGGATAAGGGACATTGTGGATGTCATGGGGGCATAGTGGCTCTTATGAGTGCATTGTTGCTTGAATGGGAGCCATTGTGGCTGGTATTTGGCTATTTGGATAAGATATATAGTGGGTGTTCTGTGGGCATTTCTTCTTGCATTGGGGGCATTGTGCGTAGAATGGGGGCAATCTAGTTGGAATAGGGCTATTAATGGCATTGTGAAAGGCATGGAGGGCATTGTGCCATTTCTTCATTTTCGTTGGCAAAAGGGGAATTGAGAACATTGTGGCTGTAATGGAGATATTGTGCCTGGGCTCAGGGACAGTGTGGCAGACATGTGGGCATAATGGCTCCAGAGGAACACTGTGGCTGGCACGTGGGCATTGCTGCCATAGGAGGAATTGTGGTTGACATAGCGACTTTGTAGTTGTCATGGGAGCGTTGAGGTATGCAAAAAAGGCAGCAAAAAAGGCATTCAGGCCATTGTGGCTGATATGGAGTGCAATGTGGCGTTTGTGGTGGCATTGATGCTGGCATAGATAGAATTGAGGGATTTCTGGTTGTTCGATAAATTTGTAATTGGCACTTAGGGCATTGTGGCTTGCATATGAGTAATTTGGGGATAGTGGCTGTCATGGGGGGGCATTGTGGATTTTAGGTAAGCATTGTGTCTGGTAAAGTGGACAATGAGGACATAGTGGTTGTCATGGGGCATTTTAGCTGTCCTGGTTCTATTGATGTTGGCTTAGGGAGCATTGAGGACAATATGGCTGGCATTGAGAGCATTAGATTATCATGGAGCATAGTGGCTGGGATAAGGGACATTGTGGACCTTGCAGATGTCATGGCTGCATTTTGACTGGGAAATGGGACATTGTTGATTTCATGGGGGCAATTTAGCTGGCATTTAGAGCACAGTGGCTGGCATGGAGGACAATTTACAATCATGGGGGCATTGGGGCTGGCATAAGAGGCATTGGCAGCACTGTGTCTGCGCTAAAGTACATTGTGGCTCGCATAGTGGCATTGTGGCTCCTGGCATAATGACTGTCATGGGGCATTGTAGTTGTCATAGGGCTATTGAAGCCATTGTGGCTGTCATGGTTGTATTGCAGTTAACTTAGGCGGCATTGAGAGCAATGTGGTTTGGATAAGGGGCATTGTGAAAGGAATAAGGGACACTGGACTTTGTATCTGTCATGGGGACATTTTAGCTGCCATATGGGATATTGGTTAGAAGCATTATGGCTGTCACGTGGTATTGGATGTAATGGGGGCTTTGTGGTTGGCTGGCAGGGAGGAAGTTGTGGCTAACATTGAGGATATTATGACTGGGATATGGGACATAGCGAGTGTCATGAGGATATTGTGGCTTGCAGGTGTCATTATGGCTGCACGGGGACTTGTGTCTGTCATGTCTTGGTTAGCAAAGGGGAAAGTGAGTTCATTGTGGCTTTAATAAAGGCATAGTGGCTTGCAAAGGAGCATTGACATTTGGTGGTTTCCATTTTGGCCTTCGGGCTGGCATAAGGGGCATTGACAGCATTGTTGCATGGATAAAGTACATTGTGGTCCCATGATTGTTGATTTTCTGGTGGCTTTGTGGCTGTCATGGAGGGCATTTGACTGTCATAGTGGCATTGTGTCCCTTATAAATGACATTGTGGGTTTCATGAGGGCATAGTCACTCTTATAGGAGCATTATTGCCAGCATTGGGCATTGTAAATGCCTTGGTGTCATTGAGCGCAATGTCATTGTCATTGGCGCATTGTGCCTTACATGGGAGCTTTGTGGCTGTCATGTGGTTAATTGTAGTTTGCATATAGATACTGAGGCCATTGTGTGTTGAATAAAGGACATTTGGGTGGTCATTGTAGCTTGGATAAGGGGTATCACCGGCATTGCTGCTGGGTTAAAGTACACTGTAGCTGGCATGGGGACTTTGTGGCTGGCATAGTGGCCACTGACCGCGTGGTTGCTGCCATTAAGGCATTTTTGTGGAGATAACGTAGATTGCGTGTGTCATGGGATCAATGGGGGTGTCATGGGGTTTTAGTGACTTAGGAGACCATGTAAATGACATGGGGCATAATGTGGCTATTATAAGAACCTTGTGGCTGGCATGGCACATTGTAGATGGAATAAGGTGCATTGTGGGTGTTGTGAGTGCATTGTGGCTAACCTGAAAAGCATTGTGGCTTTTTTTAAGGTCTTGTAGCTGGCACGGCAGGCACTACGGTTGTCATGTGGGAATTTTGGTTGGCTTAGCAGGTATTGAAGGCATGGTGATTTGCATAGGGGGCATTGATGACTTTGTGGTTGTCATGTGCGGGAAATGTGGCTGGCACTGAGGACTTTGTGGCTGTCATTGGAGCCATTTAGATGTGGTGGGACAATGTAGCTGTCATAGGTGCATTTTGGCTGTCATTGGAAAATTGTGACTGTTGTGGCTTTTTGATTTAGGGTTTGCGTGGACGATGTTTCTTTTTTTACTATGAGGGGCACAGTATAGTTGATGTGTCTAATTTTCTTTGCCTCTCTAGTGATTTGGCCACAAGTTGCAAGTCAGCATCTAGCTATTTTCGCTACTAGTGATATCACTTTGTGTCTTAACCTGGCGCATGTGAGGTCTTTGTTGAATGTGTGATATTCTTCATGATGACTGATAATAGCTATATTGTGTCCTCTCTAGGTCACATTTAGGCCCATGTCATATATGAGTTGTAAATGGTCCACTGAATAGATTGTAGAATGGTTTTCTGTTTTATACAGATGTGTTGGAGAGTGTATTTTCTTCTAGACATCTGATCTTTGATGTTATTGGTGACTAATTTTGGGGTTGTGATCAGAGTTGATTATATCCTACTTATAGCTTCTAGTCAAGATGGGGTGGTTTGTGCATACTCTTGGATAGGAAGACTTGAGGTTGGATCTCTAATTTGGCTCCTCAGAATGTATCACAGAAAGGGTTTAATTGGCCCTTAAAATATTTGGGGGTTTCATTAGAAACTAGGCACACTAAAATCTCTTTACTGTTTCCAATACATCTATAGCATATACCAGGAATGTATTATCACACCTCTTTCTTGATTTTTTTTTCTAGGTGTCTATTTGAAAGTGAAGAGAAGCAAGATATGGAATCCTCCAGACAGCGGCAATAGAGGAATCAAATGACTGGTAATTAATATTATTATTAATTACTGATAATTATCAGGCTAGTTTCTAGCTCTGGACTTTCAGAGGTGTGGTAATACCTTCCCGGTATATAAGGATATATGTCTAGTAGTACATATATTGGCTATAGATATTTAAGGGCATTGTAAATGCCTTTGTGTTCTACACATGGGTGCACTGCATTTACATTCCAACATACACATTCATCACCATCTCCACTTCCCCAATGGGAAATTTTTGGCTGTTATGGAGGGTATTGTGGCTGGCATAGGGAGAATTGAGGGCATAGGGTCTGTCCTCGCGGAATTGTAATTAGCAGTGAAGACATTGTTGCTGTAATACGATGCATTCCGTGATTGTTTTTGTCAGAGGACATTGTGGCTTTTATGGTAACATCGTGACTGGGAATTAGGGATAGTGTGGCTGTCATGAGGACATTGTGACTTTTTTGGAGGCATTGTGATATTTGTGTTGGGATTGTGACTGGTAAAGTGAACAATGAGGGCATTGTGACTTGGTTGGAGATGTGGTATTAAAATGGGCATTGTGTTTGGGAATGTGGTAGTTGTCATGAGAGCATTTTGTTTGTCTTGGGGCATTATTAAGAGGCAATAAGTGAATTGTGGTTGCCATGGTTGTATTCCGAATGGCTAAGAGGGCAAGGAGAGTAATGTGGCTGTCATTGAGGGACTTGTGGCTGTAATAGAGATATTGTGGCTGGGATAAGGGACATTGTGGATGTCATGTGGCATAGTGGCTCTCATGAGTGCATTGTTGCATGAATGGGAGCCATTGTGGCTGGTATTTGGCTATTTGGAAAAGACATATAGCCGGTGTCATGTGGACATTGTAACTGTCCTCGCGGAATTGTAATTAGCATTGAAGGCATTGTTGCTGTCATTAGATGGCATTGTGACTTAGTTGGAGATGTGGTATTAAAATGGGCATTATGTTTGGGAAAGTGGTAGTTGTCATGAAATCATTTTGTTTGTCTTGGGGCATTATGGTTCTCTTAACCCCTTCCCGACATTTGCCGTACATGTACGTCATGGAAAGCATTGACTTCCCGCATCTTGCCGTACATGTACGCCGAATGTTTGGGACCGGCTCAGAAGCTGAGCCGGTGCCATCATCACCGGATCTCAGCTGTATCTTACAGCTGACATCCGGCTGTAACGGCGGGGACCGAAATTAGCTTCGATCCCCGCCATTAACCCCTTAAGTGCAGCGCTCAAACGCGATCGCTGCACTTAAGGTGTTTGCAGCTCATCGGAACCCCAGTAATGAAATTGCCGGGGTGCCGGTGGCTGCAATGGCAACCGGAGGCCTAATACTGGCCTCCCGGTCTGCCTAGCACCGAAGCCGGTCAAGATCCGCCCGGCGGCGGACCCTGATCGGCTTCCGTAGCTGCCGGCAAGATGGCGCCGGGTCAGGAGCTGATCCGGCGTCATCAGCGGTGGAAGTCAGCTGTACTGTACAGCTGACATCCACCTGTAACGGCAGGAACCGGAGCTAGCTCCGATCCCTGCCATTAACCCCTTCGATGCAGCAATCGAAAGCGATTGCTGCATCGTAGCGGTTACTAGCAGATCGCCAGCTCTGACAGGCAATCAGGACAACTGCTGTTATGGCAACAGGAGACACAATGGTCTCCTGCTCTGCCATTACGGAAGGCGATTTAGGCCCCGCCGGGAGGCGAAGCCTAATCGGCTTGCTGTCAGTGAATGACTGACAGATCTAATACATTGCACTACATAGGTAGTGCAATGTATTAGAAAAAAATAAATCTGACCATTGGACCTTCAAGTCCCCTAGTGGGACTTGAAGAAAAGTGTAAAAAAAGTGTAAAAAAAGTGCAAAAAATAAAAGTTTGAAAACAATAAAAGTTTCAAGTAATCAAATAAAACACAATCCCCCTTTTACTCTTATCAAGTCCTTTATTATTGAAAAATAATAATAAACCATATGTATTTGGTATCGCCACGACCGTAACGACCTGAGGTATCAATATATTATATTATTTATTGCACGCGGTGAACAGCGTAAAAAAAAACTTAAAAAACGTTACCAGAGTCTCTGTTTTTTGGTCACTTTGCTCTACAAATATTAGAATAAAAAGTGATCAAAAAGTCGCACGTATCCAAAAATGGTACCTATAAAAACTATAGCTCGTCCCGCAAAAAACAAGCCCTCATACAGCTCCGTCGACAAAAAAATTAAAAAGTTATGGTTCTCACAACTTGGCGACAGAAAAAAAAAACATTCTTTTTACAAAAGTAATTTTATTGTGCAAAAAGTTGTAAAACATAAAAAAGTGCTATAAATTAGGTATCGCCGGAATCGTATCGACCCGTAGAATAAAATTAACATGTAATTTATAACGCGTGGTGAACGCTGTATAAAAAAAAAACCGAAAAAAGCTGTGCCAGAATTGCGTTTTTTTGTTTACCTGTCATCCAAAAAAATAGGATAAAAGGTGATCAAAAAGTCACATGTACCCCAAAATGGTACCAATAATAACTACAGCTCGTCCCGCAACAAACCAGCCCTCATACCGCTACGTCTATGAAAAATAAAATTAGTTATGGCTCCAATAAGTCAGGAAATAAAAAAATATGCAGTTGTGCCCGAGGGGAACATTTCTTCTGTTTGAAGAGGCGATTTATCAAGGACCTAAAATTAGGGAACCAGGAAAGGGAGGGCCCAAACATGTCCGCTGGAAGCGACGGTGCCCGTATTATACCAGGACAAGACTTTCCCAGCAAAATTCCCCAAACTACAAAAAGGTGCGGAGTGTGGATCAAAAGGGGGATAATAAAGGACGCCATATATCAGTGCGACACTGGCCTGTGCGGAAAGGATTGTGTCACAGCGTAACACACATCTATGGATCATTTTATTGTTTTTTTTTACCCCATTATTATACCACCTGACTATGCCCCTTATATACTCCGCCCGGCTTACATATGCCCTACATTATAAACGGAAACACCAGTAAGACTCCAAACAAAACTACTACCAAGAAAAATCCACGCTCCAAAAGCCAAATGGCATTTCCTCCCATCTGAACCCTACAGCGTGCCCAAACAGCAGTTTCCTTCCACATATTTGGCACCGTCATACCCGGGAGAACCCTTTTAGCAATTTTTGGGGTGTGTGTCTCCAGTGGCATAAGCTTGGCATGACATATTTGCCACTGAATGGCAAATCTAGGGAAAAATATAAATTTTTAATTTGCACCATCCACAGCGCATTCATTTATGGAAAAGACCTTTGGGGTGAAAATGCTCACTACACCCCTTAATAAATGCCTTGAGGGGTGCAGTTTCCATAATGGGGTCACTTCCCAGGGGTTTATTTTTATTATTTCACGTCTGAGCCTCTGCAGTTGTGAACCAATACTTTGTAAATCGCCAAATTAGGCCTCAATTTTACATGGTACGCTTTCACTCCTGAGCCTGGTCGACTGTCCAGGCAAGAGATTAGGGCCACATGTAGGGTGTTTCTAAAACCAGGAAACCCAGCATAATAATTAGAGAGCGGTCTTGTTATGGTGGCACAAGCCGGGCACCACATATTGTCCACATATCTGTGGAAAAAATCCCATTTTCACTCTGCAACATCGAGTTCACACTAATTTCTACAAAACACCTGCAGGGTTAACATGCTCACTACACCCCTAGGTAAATGCATTGAGGGGTGTAGTTTCCAAAATTGGGTCATTTCTGGGGGGTTTCCACTGTTTTGGGCCCACAGGCGCCCAGAAACCAATCCAGCAACATCTGCACTCCAAATGGCGGTCCTTCCCTTCTGAGCCCTGCCGTGTGCCCAAACAGCAGTTTATGACCACATATGGGGTATTGCCGTACTCGGTAAAAATTGCTTTACAAATGTTGGGTTCTTTTTTTTCCTTTATTTGTTGCGAAAATGAAAAAAATTGCGCTAAAGCTACGTCTTATTGAAGAAAAAGGATTGTTTTTATTTTCACTGCCCAATTCTAATAAATTCTATGAAACATCTGTGGGGTCAAAATGCTCACTACGCCCCTAGATAATTTCCTCAATGGGTGTAGTTTCCAAAATGGGGTCACTTGTGGGGGGTTTCCACTGTTTTGTCCCCTCAGGGGCTTTGTAAATGTGACATGGCCTCCGCAAACCATTCCTGCTAATCTTGAGCTCCAAAAGCCAAATAGCGCTCTTTCCCTTCTCAGCCCTGCCGTGTCTCCAAACAACCGTTTATTACCACATGTGGGGTATTGTTTTACTCGGGAGAAATTGCTTTAGAAATTTTACGGTGCTTTTTCTCCTTTAGTCCTTGTGGAAATGAGAAAAAAAATCGCTAAACTTACATTTTCTTTGAAGAAATGTTGATTTTAATTTTCACGGCCTACTTCCAATAATTTCTGTAAAAAACCTGTGCGGTCAAAATGCTCACTGTACCCCTAGATAATTTCCTTGAGGTGTGTAGTTTCCCAGATGGGGTCACTTTTGGGGGATTTTGACTGTTTTGGCACCGCAAGAGCCCTTCAAACCTGACATGGTGCCTAAAATGTATTCTAACAAAAATAAGGCCCCAAAATCCTCTAGGTGCTCCTTTGCTTCTGAGGCCGGTGCTTCAGTCCAGTAGCACGCTACGGCCACATGTGGGATATTTCCTAAAACTGCAGAAACTGGGCAACAAATATTGAGTTGCATTTCTCTGGTAAAACCTTCTGTTTTATAAAAAAAATTGGACTAAAAATGTATTTCTGCAAAAAAATATGAAATTTGTAAATTTCACCTCTACTTTGCTTTAATTCCTGTGAAATGTGTAAAGGGATAAGACATTTTCTAAATGCTGTTTTTTCACAACTGAACTGGCCCCTGTAAAAATGGCCTTTTGAAATTTTCTTGAAAATGTGAGAAATTGCTGCTAAAGTTCTAAGCCTTGTGAGGTCATAGAAAAATAAAAGCATGTTCAAAAAACGATGCCAATCTAAAGTAGACATATGGGTGATGTTAATTAGCAACAATTTTGTGTGGTATAACTGCCTGTCTTACAAGCAGGTACATTTAAATTGAGAAAAATGCTAATTTTTGCAATTTTTCGCTAAATTTTGGTGTTTTTCACAATTAAATACTGAACATATCGAGCAAATTTTGCCAGTAACTTAACCGGTTAAGGACTAGGCTGTTTTACAGCTAAATGACCAGAGCAAATTTCACAATTTTGCTATGCGCTTCTTTAGATGACTATAAGGGCATGACCACACGTGGCGGATTTCCTCCGCAACTGTCCGCATCAATGCCGCACAGAATCTGCGTTGCAGATTCTGCTGCGGATCTGCACAAAATGTGCAGTACATTGATGCGGACTAGCTGCTGCGGACTGCGGAAAAAGTGCTTCCCTTCTCCCTATCAGTGCAGGATAGAGAGAAGGGACAGCACTTTCCCTAGTGAAAGTAAACGATTTTCATACTTACCGGCCGTTGTCTTGGTGACGCGTCCCTCTTTCGGCATCCAGCCCGACCTCCCTGGATGACGCGCCAGTCCATGTGACCGCTGCAGCCTGTGCTTGGCCTGTGATTGGCTGCAGCCGTCACTTACACTGAAACGTCATCCTGGGAGGCCGGACTGGAGACAGACGCAGGGAGTTCTCGGTAAGTATGAACTTATATGTTTTTTTACAGATACATGTATATTGAGATCGGTAGTCACTGTCCCGGGTGCAGAAACAGTTACTGCCGATCGCTTAACTCTTTCAGCACCCTGGACAGTGACTATTTACAGACGTCTCCTAGCAACGCTCCCGTCATTACGGGAGCCCCATTGACTTCCTCAGTCTGGCTGTAGACCTAGAAATACATAGGTCCAGCCAGAATGAAGAAATGTCATGGTAGTAAAACCAATACGCTCCGCAGCACACATAAGATCTGCGGACTTCATTGCGGAATTTTGACTCTCCATTGAAGTCAATGGAGAAATTCCGCCATGAGTCCGCCACTGCTCCGCAACAGACAGAGCATGCTGCGGACACCAAATTCCGCTCCGCAGCCTATGCTCCGCAGCGGAATTTTACGCCTCGTCTAAACGAACACTGCTAAATTAAAGTGTAAGTCAATGGACAAACGGCACCGCTGCGGATTAACGCTGCGGAGTGTCCGCAGCGGAATTTAAGTGAAATTCCGCCACGTGTGAACCCGCCCTAACTCTGTAGGTGAATAAAGTTCATCTTTGAATTTTACACTCTTTTTAAAGGACAGATAGGGCTTTGTTTTAGTGGCATTTGTCAGTATATATCATTTTTATTTTTTTTTCTAAAGTGGGCAAAATTGGAAAAAAATGCAAGAATTTAGCAAATGCGTCAGTTTAGGCTAGTATTTTTCACACACGGTATAGTCCACGGACAAAATTCATCTCCTTTCACATTCTTCCACTTCTCCCGTGCATGGGGATACCAAATATGTGTGCCTTATTCGCTGTGCGGGCATGTGCCAGGGCTTGGCATAAAAGGAGGCTTTTTGGCCTTTTCGGTCCAGGAATTTTGCATTTGATTTTAGAGCCGCATACTGTTTTCTGGGGGGCCTAATGCTGCTGAAACATTAGAAACACCCCATAAATGACTTCATTCACACAAGTAGACCCCACAAGGTTTTCTTCAAGGGGTTTATCATATTTTTAGACAGTCCAGTTTTCTTCTGAAAGTTTCTTGAATAAGATGGAACAAAATAAAATCAGCACTTTTTTAGCAAATGCGTCAGTTTAGGCTAGTATTTTTCACACACGGTATAGACCACGGCCAAAATTCATCTCCTTTCACGTTCTTCTACTTCTCCCGTGCATGGGGATACCAAATATGTGTGCCTTATTCACTGTGCGGGCATGTGCCAGGGCTTGGCATAAAAGGAGGCTTTTTGGCCTTTTCGGTCCAGGAATTTTGCATTTGATTTTATAGCCGCATACTGTTTTCTGGGGGGCCTAATGCTGCTGAAACATTAGAAACACCCCATAAATGACATCATTCACACAAGTAGACCCCACAAGGTTTTCTTCAAGGGGTTTATCATATTTTTAGACAGTCCAGTTTTCTTCTGAAAGTTTCTTGAATAAGATGGAACAAAATAAAATCAGCACTTTTTTAGCAAATGCGTCAGTTTAGGCTAGTATTTTTCACACACGGTATAGACCACGGCCAAAATTCATCTCCTTTCACGTTCTTCCACTTCTCCCGTGCATGGGGATACCAAATATGTGTGCCTTATTCACTGTGCGGGCATGTGCCAGGGCTTGGCATAAAAGGAGGCTTTTTGGCCTTTTCGGTCCAGGAATTTTGCATTTGATTTTATAGCCGCATACTGTTTTCTGGGGGGCCTAATGCTGCTGAAACATTAGAAACACCCCATAAATGACTTCATTCACACAAGTAGACCCCACAAGGTTTCCTTCAAGGGGTTTATCATATTTTTAGCAAGTCCAGTTTTCTTCTGAAAGTTTCTTGACTAAGATGGAAAAAATAAAATCAGCACTTTTTTAGCAAATGCGTCAGTTTAGGCTAGTATTTTTCACACACGGTATAGACCACGGCCAAAATTCATCTCCTTTCACGTTCTTCCACTTCTCCCGTGCATGGGGATACCAAATATGTGTGCCTTATTCACTGTGCGGGCATGTGCCAGGGCTTGGCATAAAAGGAGGCTTTTTGGCCTTTTCGGTCCAGGAATTTTGCATTTGATTTTATAGCCGCATACTGTTTTCTGGGGGGCCTAATGCTGCTGAAACATTAGAAACACCCCATAAATGACTTCATTCACCCAAGTAGACCCCACAAGGTTTCCTTCAAGGGGTTTATCATATTTTTAACAAGTCCAGTTTTCTTCTGAAAGTTTCTTGAATAAGATGGAACAAAATAAAATCAGCACTTTTTTAGCAAATGCGTCAGTTTAGGCTAGTATTTTTCACACACGGTATAGACCACGGCCAAAATTCATCTCCTTTCACGTTCTTCCACTTCTCCCGTGCATGGGGATACCAAATATGTGTGCCTTATTCACTGTGTGGGCATGTGCCAGGGCTTGGCATAAAAGGAGGCTTTTTGGCCTTTTCGGTCCAGGAATTTTGCATTTGATTTTATAGCCGCATACTGTTTTCTGGGGGGCCTAATGCTGCTGAAACATTAGAAACACCCCATAAATGACTTCATTCACACAAGTAGACCCCACAAGGTTTCCTTCAAGGGGTTTATCATATTTTTAGCAAGTCCAGTTTTCTTCTGAAAGTTTCTTGAATAAGATGGAACAAAATAAAATCAGCACTT